>NC_084599.1:38374288-38579288 GCF_033807715.1 Cololabis saira
GAAGAAGCGACAAAGACGGACAAATAATTCAGCTATCAGTAAATAGTTGAAGGAGTAGGACGACCCGGCAGAATTCTCCTCCGTGTGAAGGAAAGACTTATCAAATAAAAGTCTTCCTGACACCTGCTGAGCTCCGGAAGATAACGAGAGCCACCGGGGCAAAAAAAAGAAAGCGGCTTAGAAAGAGAGCTGGGAGCAGCGGGTTCCCTTTTGCTGTTAATCAGCTGGGATTGTGACGGCGGCATCGTCGCTCCAATCGGGTCCTGCTGGATGAAAGAGATCCTGGTTCTGAGCGGCTCGGGCTTATCTGGCAGCTGATGAAAATTACCCCTCGTACCGGACTCGCTTGCCTTCATCAGATATGACCCAAGCCAGACGAGCGCTAGAGCCGTCCATACCCCCTCCTTCCCTCCATCCCACCGGCTGCATTAAGCTCTCCCGTGTCACTCGGCAGCCCTCATCCTCCCAGCCAGTCTGGATGAAAAGCCGTTCTCTCCCCCTAAAACCATCAAGGACTGTCTCTCTTGCTCTGTCGGATCCTGATTTCAGACAGCCCTGAGGTGAACCGGGTCGCAGGAAGGGGGATTCGCTTTCAGCATGCAGACTCCTCGATGAGTATCCCCAACCTCCCAACCTTCTCCGTGACATTTCCCAGGAAATTAGCTGCTTTGCTTGGCTGGCAATGTCACAGTTGCGGGTCTGGATCCAGACCCTGGTGGTCGGTAGAGGAGCCGCTGGTCCGGATCCAGACCCTGGTGGTCGGTAGAGGAGCCGCTGGTCCGGATTCAGACCCTGGTGGTCGGTAGAGGAGCCGCTGGTCCGGATCCAGACCCTGGTGGTCGGTAGAGGAATAAAAACAATCCTGATTCAAGCCACCTCCACAATGCATGTACCGGCAGTTCGGGGTTAGGGGTTACGGTGGAAGGTTAGGGTTGGGGGTTAAAGGAGCTTGAGGCTCCTTTTAAGAAATGAGACTCTCTAGCACCACCCTTCACCACGACGGCCGTTGGGGGTACTGCAGCCAACAGCGAAGCCGGCACGGGAGAACGGGGAGAACGTGCATGCAGCGTCATGTGACGTCACTTCCGCAGGACAGCGCGGGAAATTCGGACACAGAATTGCAGAACATTTTGCAGCACACAGCCTGTTCAAGGCAAAGGAGAGATACACTAGAGGAATCATTCTTTTGGGTTTGGAACGCTTCATCTGACATTATTACTAGAAAACTTAAAATGTATACAGATTTTTTTCATAAATCCGGCCTCAAGCTCCTTTAAGGTTGGGGATTATGGTTGGGGGTTAGGCTTGGATGTTAGGGATTAGGGTTAGAGTTTAGAGTTGGGGGTTAGGCTTGGGGGACAGGGTTGGAGGTTAGGGGTTAGTGTTTGAGGTTAGAGGTTAGGGTTTGAGTTGAGTTGAGTTATACTTTAATGTCCACTAGGGAAATTTGTTTTAGGCATCAAATACATGCATAGCTTATAAAACCACATACCATCAACACAGACAACAACAGATATCAGGCTCAATACCACAATAAAATTAGTAAGAAACCAAGCAGCAGTGAACGACATTACACACACCCTAGGCAAAAATTGCATCTATCCCGGAACCTCATTTCATTACATTTCATTACTGGTACAGTATGAAAAAAAGCAAGAACAAAGAATAAAAACAAGCCTTTTCCTCATTTCCTCATTAGCAGCATGGTAGTAAAGATATAAAAACAAGGACTGACTACTACTGGATCAGTCAGCAGCTAAGTTACATCAGATCAAGTCTGCTCCTGTCCCCTACCTGTCCCGGTAGGGACTCTGCCCTCTAAAGGGAGGACAGGTAGTTTATTTAATAAGGACAGGGAGGTGGGGTGAAAAGAGAGCTTGTAACAATCTCTCTTCCATTTACTGGCTCTGAACCGTTTCCTGGACGGCAGGAGCTTGTACTCAGAATGTAAGATATGGGAGGGGTCTCGAAGGATGCTTCTGGCCAGAACTACTACCCTGAACTACTGAATTGAGCCTAAACTACTGGGTTTAGGCTTGGGGGTTAAGGTTGGAGGTTAAGGGGTTATGGTTGGGGGTTAGGCATGGATGTTAGGGTTAGAGGTTAGAGTTGGGGGTTAAGGTTGGAGGTTAGGGGTTATGGTTGGGGGTTAGGCATGGATGTTAGGGTTAGAGGTTATGGTTGGGGGTTAGGCTTGGGGGTTAGGGGTTAGGGTTAGAGGTTAAGGGGTTAGGGCACACCTGATTACCTCATGCAGCACACTACGAGGTGGAAACGACCTGGACCAGAAAGACCAATGCAGTCCCTTCACTTAACTTCAGAGGGATTATTTCTGTTACACATGTTTAATCGGTCCGCTCGCGTCATGTTTTACTGGTTCACCGACGGAGAAAAACTTTAGAGGAAGATCAGGTCATCTTCAGACGCTGGCAGGCTCCTCGAAGGCAGTCAGAATTCTGTCCAGCTCAGATTAAGTTACTCAGCACTCACAATAGGTGATTTATCAAAGCTGCAATTAATTCCAGCGCAGCCACTACGTCCAGAGTATAAAGAGACGTCTGCAGTCGTAACACCGTCAGGTTTGTTGTCTCTTTGCTTTATTTTTCAAACGGCCTTGTGGCCGACCCTCACCGAGTCACTGGGAGGATATCTGTGCAATCATGTCTGAAGGAGGTCGTCCATCATCGTCTCCCTCATTTCTTCCTGGATATTCTGCAGGTAAATAGGACAATGGGCATTATTGATTTTCCACCACTGAGACGAAATTGGCTCGGAGCATTTTGGGAGGATGCCGCTTCAGGTCCACGGCTCCCTCTGCAGGTCAAAGGGACGCTGACGTTTAACCCCCCCGAAACACCCAAGCCAACTCTGTAATTGGGCCGGTGAAATTCATGAGCACGCGCAGGTGATGGTGCGACTAAAATACGAGACGCTTCCAGAGTCAACAGCTCCCATGGATGTTCATAAAGATAACAGAGAATATACTGTTGGTTGTTCTTCCCAATCCCCCCAGGGGGAGGTAAATACAGCCTGGAGTATTGAGAGGGTTTTTGAAAACATCACCGTCATTCTGCATTCACAGAGGCTTGTAACCCACATTACTGATCACTTACAACAGATGCACAAGAAAAAAACACCACGCGATAGAGAATCGGGAGCTCCTGTTATCTTAGACTTGATACAGCGTTAAAGGTAGGGTAAGCGATTCTACATGACTTGAATCTTTGCTCTCCATCCACCGGCCGCCCGTCTCGTGTACATAGTTACTGGGATGTACCTGCAGGCTGAACGAGCGTTCACGTCTGTTCTCGTATGCGTGAACCACTATGTAGCGATGCTATAGTGGTAATATAGCGGTACTATAGCGATGCTAAAGAGGTACTATATTTGCACTATAGCGGTACTATAGTGCTACTTTAGCGGTAATATAGCGGTACTATGGCGATGCTATAGCAGTAATATAGAGGTACTATAGCGATGCTGTAGCGGTAGTATAGCGGTACTATATTTGCACTATAGCGGTACTAGAGTGGTACTATAGCGGTACTATAGCTGTACTATAGCGATGTGATAGTGGTAATTAGGGCTGTTTGATTAATCGATTTTAAATCGTAATCGCGATTATGTAATTAGAACGATGTTAAAACGTGAAAATCGTAAAATCGATTTTTCACTTTTTTTTTCTTTTTTTTTCTTTTTTTTAATTTTTATTTATTTTTTTTACCTTGTCTGCACACATATTAATGATTGATGGAAATACCTCTCAATACCTGCGACAAGTGCCCCATCGGAGAGGCTCTTTAGTGTAGGAGGGGGCGTTGTAACATGCCACCGGGCATCCCTCAAGCCAGATGCCGTAGACCGGCTCGTGTTCCTTGCAAAAAACTTGCAAATGTGAACAGCAAATGTAATGACTGACATTACACACCTCTACCTCCTTCATGGGTTGCATTATTATTTAGCATGCAAAGACCCAGTTTAGTTTAATTAGAAAATGTCTTGTTTTATTTAATTGGAAATATAACTTACTGTATGTTTGCAAGTGCTGATTTGCTGATTTTTTTTTTCAGAGATAAAACTTTATATTTTATTATATTTTTTAAAACTTTTTTTCAACTTATTTTACAGAGTTTTGCACTTTATTCATTCATTTTTGGTTTAATAAGAGCAAAGTTTGCACTTAAAGCCCAATGGGGCAAATGTTCAATAAAAAAACAGCATATTTGAAATAATTTCTTTGCCTTTTGTCAATTCACAAAATAATCGTAATCGAAAATCGGATTTTGAGAGAAAAAAATCGAGATTTTATTTTTGGGCAAAATCGAACAGCCCTAGTGGTAATATAGAGGTACTATAGCGATGCTGTACTGGTACTATAGCGATGCTATAGTGGTACTATATTTGCACTATAGCAGTACTAGAGTGGTACTATAGCGATGTGATAGCGGTAATATGGCGATGCTATAGCGGTAATATAGAGGTAGTATAGCGGTTCTACAGTGGTACTATAGCGGTGCTATAGTGGTACTATATTTGCAGTATAGCGATGTGATAGTGGTAATATAGAGGTACTATAGCGATGCTATAGTGGTAGTATAGCGGTACTATATTTGCACTATAGCGGTACTAGAGTGGTACTATATTTGCACTATAGCGGTACTAGAGTGGTACTATATTTGCACTATAGCGGTACTAGAGTGGTACTATAGCGAATCTATAGCTGTACTATAGCGATGTGATAGCAGTACTATGGCGATGCTATAGCGGTACTATAGTGGTGCTATAGCGGTACTAAAGCAGTACTATAGTTGTACTATAGCGATGCTATAACGGTACTATAGCGGTACTAAAGCAGTACTATAATAATAATAATAATAATGATAATAATAATAATGACTTAGCGCCCTTCAAGGCACCCAGAGCGCTTTACAGAGACCATTATTCATTCATACACATCCTCACTGGTAAGCTGGTGGTAAGCTACGTTTTGTAGCCACAGCTGCCCTGCAGACTGACAGAAGTGTGGCTGCCATATCGCACCTAACGGCCCCTCCGACCACCACCAACATTCATACACATTCAAACACATTCACACGGGGCAAGGTGGTAAGATGTCTTGCCCAACAACAGCAAACTGGGACAGAGCGGGATTCGAGCCCCAAGTTGTACTATAGCGATGCGATAGCAGTACTATAGCGATGCTATAACGGTACTATAGTGGTGCTATAGCGGTAGTATAGCGGTATTATAGTTGTATTATATATAGTGTATATATATATATATATATATAGTTGTACTATAGCGATGCTATAGCGGTACTATAGATTAGATTAGTTTAGATAGTCCTTTATTCATCCCTCAGTGGGGAAATTCGCTTTGAGCAGCAGCAGTACACAACACACACATGCAGCGAAAGGAGGATAAAAAAGTAAAAAACATATAATTACAAAATATAAACAGTATATACATTGGAATGAAAATAAAGGTAGTGCAGTACGAGAAAGAAAAATGATAATACTCACATACAGTAATGAAGGGAAGTGAGACATACATGCTCTGCGTGGGTCTGGTGGTGTCATGTCTCTGGTCTGGCGTTCCCTGCACGGTGGGGATCAGAGTTCACCCTTTCATAGACATAAATCCATCCCTACGATCTGACCTCCGACCCATCAGCATGTTCTCCATGAATGTGCTCATCCAGGCCTTTGACAGATCACGTGTCGGCTCCACAGGTCCGGATTTAACTCCCATTGTTATCCTCTGATGTGACGAGCAGCGTCTCTTTGGACTGCTTTAATCACATCGGACAGATTCCCGTTCCTGCGGAGATTAATTTCAAAAATGGACTTCACTCTTCATGATCTTTAATATTTCAAATGGAAAAAAAGAGAAGGTGAATTGTGGTTATTTCTGTGGAACCCAGCCCAGCGATGTCTGTGAGTCTGGAGTCTGAAAATGTCAGGAAATGGTGGAGTAGGACCCAGATGCAGGAGACCAGGAGTTCCAAAAATGGTGATTTATTGTACTTAAATCTAAGAAAAGCGCTGCTTAGCAGGATTGCAAAACACCAGAACATGAACATTACAAAAACCAAAAACCAGACCTGAAACATGGAGGAACAAAACAGTACAGACCAGCAGGGAGGAAGGGATAAAACAAGACCAGATATACACAGAGGGGTTAACGAGATACAGGTGCAGACAATCAGGGCAGATGGGAACCAGTCAAGACAAAACTGAAACACAAAGACACGGGCTTCTAAATAAAACAGGAACTTAAACCAAACACGACAGAAAGAAAACGTTTCCATTAGTCTGTTCGGGATAAACCCGTCCGTCCGTCGAGATGAAGACAAGGCAAGTTTATTTGCATAGCACAATTCAACACAAGGTAATTCAAAGTACTTTACATCAACACAATTAAACAATAAATAACAAATAAAATGAAATAAAATGATAAGAAAAGAGCTAAAATAAATAAAAAGCACAGGTTGTTAAAAAGTAAGGGCAGTAGAGTACAGCAGGTACATCTCATTGTTTTTAAAAAGAAAACTCGCGCACACACATCTCATTCTTAAAATAGCAAGAATTACGTTTCTATACGGTCAAAACGTACAAAGACCGGGTCAAATACAGGATTACAAAAGTAATCTGTAAGAATTCGTACGGTGAATTAAACCAATTTGACAATTCTATGCCACAATACCTGTTTCTGGGTCTTATTTGCAACAACTGACGAGAATTACGTTACAAACGGTCAAAACATACAAAGACCAGGTCAAATACAGTAGGCTATTACAAAAGTAATCTGTATGAAGGCGACTGATTTTGCATTTGTGTCTTCATTTCCTCGTCTGGTTTCCTCTGACTGTTTATCTGGGAATGCATGTGCCGTTGTGAAAATCTCTAGGTGGCATGAGGCTGAACTAGACTCCCAAAGAAAGAGAAAATACAGACCCGTTTTTTGTGGAAAAACCTGTTAAATACTCTATAATATGTTTTTCCCACTAGCTTAATATCCAGACTGAAACCAAATCCATCTAAGTTACCAAGAATAGGACCTGAGAGATAATCCAGTTTTCAGTATGTTTAATTAAGCTATTGCATGCAAGTGGGTCAGAACCTACATGCAGGAATGACAACAAACAAAGGGATGTTCAAAAATTTAAAACAAAGTACAATTCATCCCTACGATTCTGATGAACGGATCATTGTAACGTCAGAGCTGATGTTTTAGGGACAAAGTATCAGTCTGCACACTCTGTACTCAGGCCAAGGCTAAATTTTCTATCACACTGTTTCTCCGTCTGTAGAGAAGAGTCATTAATATTAACGATAAGGCTTCCTCAGATTCAGCCGAGCTGGTGTCTCTGCAGCTGCTACCTTCGTAATAGTGGAATGGTGACTGGAAAACTGAGGAAAATTAAGAATAAATTCAATCATCATGAAATAAAGCCATGAAAGACTAAGGCCCAATCCCAATACTCCCCCTACTTTCTTTCACTAGGCCTAAAAAAGAAGAGCCAGATTTTAGGGCACTTGTAATCTTCCCAGGGCCCTGTCCCAATACTCCCACTACCCCTACTTTCAGCACCAACCCTAAAATCAGGAAGCTGAGAGGCGAAAGCTGTTTTAATTTCAGCTGTAGTGCTGTTAATATGCCACTTTAAGTTTGAATATTTTTTCAGGTGTAAAAGTAACCGTTAAGATCCCCAACCTGGGCTCAGTTTATCCAAATAACGCCTGTTAAGAAATTTGACCCGATGTTTTCGGAGATGATAAGAGCCGCCGGTCCGGAGCAGCAGCAGCAGCTCACGTACAGACGTGATCCCCAGGTCGACCTGCGCCGTCGTCCCGGGGGAGAAACCTGCAGCTCTGTTGAGAACTACCGCTGGCTGAAATAAATCATTTAGGAAGATAAATGTTGGATTAATAGATTAAATCTAACAGTTGTAGCTACGCCTGTTAAGAAATTTGCTCCGAAAATTTCGGGATTTCTGCCTGCCGGCTCCGGAGCTGATTTATGGTTCCGCGTTAAATGGACGCAGAGCCTACGGCGTAGGTAACGTAACCTACGCTGTAGGCTCTGCGTTGGTGTAACTCGGAACCATAAATCAGCCTTTATTCTGGCGTGATCTTCGCAACAACGGGCAAACAAGTGATTATGTACATTCACTGAGTGAATATTATGAAAGTAAAATATATATTTCTCGCTAGAAATGTAATCAAAACACATTTTTATGCAGAAACTAAATCAAAATATTGATTTTATTCACTAAAAAATAAGAAATGTCCGCCATGTTTGTTTTTTTTTTTTTATTCAGACCGCAAATGACGAAAAGCATTCTGGGAAATTTTTCTGGCCCTAGATAAGCTAGTGAGAATCGTAAATCCCTCGATCCGTAGAGACAAATTCATAGCAACTACACTCGTTTTCTCCACTACCCCTAGGTGAAAAGAGGAATTGGGACACCACTACCCTCACGGGAATGCGCAAAATTTAGGGGTAGGGCTGAAAAGTAGGGGTAGTGATAGTATTGGGACAGGGCCTAAATGGCAGGATTAAATGTTCGAGTTTTGTTGAAATCAGTGCCTTCAGAAAAACTGAGAATATAATGACAAATACAGCATTGATTAACCAAATGCAGAATCTCACGATGGACCTCTCTGCCGCCAAACAGTTCAAACGGAATAAAGGAGCCACCGCGGCGTGCGACCCGGCCTTGTCACAGAGGTTGACACGCCCACATCTCCACAAACAGTCTCCAGATATTTCTGGGTTAACTTCTAACTTCATTTTAATTTTTGGTCATTTCCCATTTTTCATCCTCTTGTAGCTCGGATTGATTTTGACTGTAAAACCAGAGATCGACTGCGATCAATAACACATTAATGCATCTCCATCTCTCCATCGTCCTCTCCTCCGTTTAGTCGCCGTCGCCATGAATCATTAAACAATCGTCTGACTGATCAAACGAGAACCAGTTGGGGTTAATGAAGGGTTTCAAATGCTTCCTCTGGGTGATGTTCCAGGTGGGGGTTAGGGCAGGGCCGGTACTCCCCCACCCCTGAGGCAGCACGGGAGATTTTTTTATTTTTTATTTTTTTGTGGCACCACTTGGTTCATATTAGATATAAAGCATTGTATAATATGTTGCACACTCACAGTTAACATTAAAACAAAAATTGCAAGTGAATCTCCAAATGTATTTTGGGTATAATCGTTTGTCATCAACAGCCGTCTATCAACGTCATACGTCATCATGGATCACTTGTCAACAGAGCGCAGTAATCCTACAGCCTAAACATGAGCAGGAGTTAGAAACACAAAAGTGGAGCGATAAAACGCAAAGAAAAAAAAAAAGGGAGCAAGAAAAAGCCAAATTGCCCAAGCTAGATGAATATTTTGTTGGCCATAATCCTCCTCCTGTGGGGGATGAACCTAACGTTGTTAGCAGAGATTCATCCCCGGGCCCGGGCCGGGACAAAAGCTGCATCATGGTCAGGGAGCAGGTTTACAGGTAGCTACAGTTAGAACAATCACAGACACACTGGCAGCAAGAACATGTGAGTTTGTAAATTGTTGATATAGTAGCCCGAGAGACGAGAGGCTCCAGGATGCAAAGGGTCCGGACATATGCCCCGCCCCCCGGGCCAGCTCGGATATGTTCCACTACTGGGTTAGGGTGATATTCAGGGAGATGTTTAGGGTGATGTTCAGGGTGATGTTCAGGGTAGGGAGTTAGGGTGATGTTCAGGGTGATGTTCAGGGTAGGGAGTTAGGGTGATGTTCAGGGTGGGGGGTTAGGGTGATGTTCAGGGTGGAGGGAGTTAGGGTGATGTTCAGGGTGGGGGGTTAGGGTGATGTTCAGGGTGAGGGAGTTGGGGTGATGTTCAGGGTGGGGGAGTTAGGGTGATGTTCAGGGTGAGGGAGTTAGGGTGATGTTCAGGGTGAGGGAGTTAGGGCGATGTTCAGGGTGATGTTCAGGGTGGAGGGAGTTAGGGTGATGTTCAGGGTGATGTTCAGGGTGGAGGGTTAGGATGATGTTCAGGGTGGGGGGTTAGGATGATGTTCAGGGTGAGGGAGTTAGGGTGATGTTCAGGGTGGGGGAGTTAGGGTGATGTTCAGGGTGGGGGAGTTAGGGTGATGTTCAGGGTGAGGGAGTTAGGGTGATGTTCAGGGTGGAGGGAGTTAGGGTGATGTTCAGGGTGGAGGGAGTTAGGGTGATGTTCAGGGTGGGGGGGTTAGGGTGATGTTCAGGGTGGGGGGGTTAGGGTGATGTTCAGGGTGGGGGGTTAGGGTGATGTTCAGGGTGATGTTCAGGGTGATGTTCAGGGTAGAGGGTTAGGGTGATATTCAGGGTGATGTTCAGGGTGGGGGGTTAGGGTGATGTTCAGGGTGGGGGGTTAGGGTGATGTTCAGGGTGGAGGGTTAGGGTGATATTCAGGGTGATATTCAGGGTGATGTTCAGGGTGGGGGGTTAGGGTGATGTTCAGGGTGATGTTCAGGGTGGAGGGTTAGGGTGATGTTCAGGGTGGGGGGTTAGGGTGATATTCAGGGTGATGTTCAGGGTGGAGGGTTAGGGTGATGTTCAGGGTGGGGGGTTAGGGTGATGTTCAGGGTGGGGGGTTAGGGTGATATTCAGGGTGGAGGGTTAGGGTGATATTCAGGGTGATGTTCAGGGTGGAGGGTTAAGGTGATGTTCAGGGTGACGTTCAGGGTGGAGGGTTAGGGTGATGTTCAGGGTGATGTTCAGGGTGGAGGGTTAGGGTGATGTTCAGGGTGGGGGTTTAAGTTGATGTTCAGGGTGGAGGGTTAGGTTGATGTTAAGGGTGAGGGAGTTAGGGTGATGTTCAGGGTGGGGGGTTAGGGTGATATTCAGGGTGGAGGGTTAGGGTGATATTCAGGGTGATGTTCAGGGTGGAGGGTTAAGGTGATGTTCAGGGTGACGTTCAGGGTGGAGGGTTAGGGTGATGTTCAGGGTGATGTTCAGGGTGGAGGGTTAGGGTGATGTTCAGGGTGGGGGTTTAAGTTGATGTTCAGGGTGGAGGGTTAGGGTGACGTTCATGGTGAGGGAGTTAGGGTGATGTTCAGGGTGAGGGAGTTAGGGTGATGTTCAGGGTGGAGGGTTAGGGTGATGTTCAAGGTGGAAGGATAAGGTGATGTCCAGGGTGGAGGGTTAGGGTGATGTCCAGGGTGATGTTCAGGGTGGGGGGTTAGGGTGATGTTCAGGGTGGGGAGTAAAGGTGATGTTCAGGGTGGGGGGTTATGGAGATGTCCAGGGTGATGTTCAGGGTGGGGGGTTATGGAGATGTCCAGGGTGATGTTCAGGGTGGGGGGTTATGGAGATGTCCGGGGTGATGTTCAGGGTGGGGGGTTATGGAGATGTCCAGGGTGATGTTCAGGGTGGGGGGTTATGGAGATGTCCAGGGTGATGTTCAGGGTGGGGGGTTAGGGTGATGTTCAGGGTGGGGGGTTAGGGTGATGTTCAGGGTGAGGGAGTTAGGGTAATGTTCAGGGTGAGGGAGTTAGGGTAATGTTCAGGGTGATGTTCAGGGTGATGTTCAGGGTGGGGGGTTAGGGTGATGTTCAGGGTGAGGGAGTTAGGGTGATGTTCAGGGTGGAGGGTTAGGGAGATGTTTAGGGTGGGGGGTTAAGGTGATGTTCAGGGTGAGGGAGTTAGGGTAATGTTCAGGGTGAGGGAGTTAGGGTAATGTTCAGGGTGATGTTCAGGGTGATGTTCAGGGTGGGGGGTTAGGGTGATGTTCAGGGTGAGGGAGTTAGGGTGATGTTCAGGGTGGGGGGTTAGGGTGATGTTCAGGGTGGGGAGTAAAGGTGATGTTCAGGGTGGGGGGTTAGGGTGATGTTCAGGGTGAGGGAGTTAGGGTAATGTTCAGGGTGAGGGAGTTAGGGTAATGTTCAGGGTGATGTTCAGGGTGATGTTCAGGGTGGGGGGTTAGGGTGATGTTCAGGGTGAGGGAGTTAGGGTGATGTTCAGGGTGGAGGGTTAGGGAGATGTTTAGGGTGGGGGGTTAAGGTGATGTTCAGGGTGATGCGGATGAGAGGCTTGTACTTACATCCCGGCTTATCTAATGGAGAAGTTAAACTCGTGTTTAATTCAGGAAGAGTTCCGCAACCATGAAACACACAGCTCCTGTTACGGGCAGCTCTTCATCATTCCTCAGTCATATTTGTTTTGTCTTCCCATCTTTCCTGCCATCAACAACGTGACAATGGAAACCACCAGGAGACGGTCAGCTCTTCCCTGCCGTCTCTCCTGATGAAACACATTTGTTCCTGCCGTTCTCGCCTCCTCGGACTTCCCTGCCAGGAACGCCGTCTTTTCCCAGCTTCCCTGCGATGTGTCTGAGAGACGAGATGTTCTCTCTGGAAATGTGATTATCACCAGTGATGTTCCGACGGAGGCCAAAATGCACAGACGGGCCGCTGCGTCACGGTACAAACAGACGTCATGCCGGCCCATCTCAGACTGGTTCCTCGCCAGCAGACTGGCGGCCAGAGATGCTGCACCTGGTCTCGTCCACTGTGACCAGTTGACGTCAGAACCTGCAGTCCATCTGCTCGTTTCCACGGCTGGTAGCTGGTAAAGGAACCGCAGGTCCGGACCCTAGCAGTTGGTAGAGGAACCGTAGGGCTGGATCCAGACCCTGGTGGTCGGTAAAGGAATCGCTACTCTGGATCCAGACTGGTGGTTGGTAGAGGAACCGTGGGTCCGGATTTGGACCCTAACGGTCACTAAAGGAACCGTAGGGCTGGATCCAGACCCTGGCGGTCAGTAAAGGAATTGCTATACTGGATCAGGACTGTCGGTCGGTAGAGGAACCGCGGGCCCTACGGTTACTTTACCGACTGCTAGGGTCTAGATCCGGACCCTAGCAGTCGGGAGAAGAACCTTAAGGCAGGATCCGGACCATAGCGGACGGCAAAGGAGCCGCTGCTTTTTTAAGGCTGAGTTATGGTTCTGCATCAAAACGACACCGTGCCTACGCCGTAGGGTACGCGTCGACGCGTACCACACGCCGTCGCTGACGCGTACCTCCCAAAAATTGTAACTACGCGTCGAGGCGACGCAGACCACATGCAGACGGAGAGGGCTGTGATTGGTTTGCTTGGTATCAACGCATTTCCGGTTTCCGGTTTGAAGCAGTCGTGAACTTTCAGCGCTCTTTTCTTCGTTTATGTGTGATTTTTTTGTTTTTTTGCACAATAGTCGTCCTTATCTCTTTGATTCACTGTGACCGGAAAAGTCGGATAAACCATTCAGGAAAAGATCGCGACCTAGTGGTCGCGGGGGGTACTGCACCGCGGAGAAATGGAGTGACGGAGAAGTCCGAAGGGTTCACAACGGCGTCATGGTGACGGCGTAGACATGGCTTCGATTTGACGCAGAACGATAATTCAGGCTTTAATGTGCACATAAGCTTCAACCTCGAGGTGAAAACGCTGAGGCTGGTCTCGCCATGGGTGCAGATCCCGGGGGGCACAGGGGGGACATGTCCCCCCCAATTTCTGAAAAACATGAATTGTCCCCCCCAATACAAATACCATAAATTATTCAAAATTGAACAAATGTATTTTCAGACTTAAAGGTTGAATATGTAGAATATTTATTAAAAATATATACTTCTAAAAAAATAATACATCCACGGTGCGTTTTGAGGTGTACAGAATGAAAGTATTGCTACTCCATAAATTTATTTTTTTAGTCTGAATTAATATTTTTAAAATTTTTGACGGGCTCGACAATGACTTTTTGTCAACGTTTTGTTTACATTCGTACCTGCCCGTACTTGTACTTGTTTAGGGCTCCATATATCAATTGATCATGCATAAAGTAGTCCCATAGGATAAAAGGAAGATGGTGAGAAGAATTTGAGATGAGAAGACACTACATGCCCAAAACCCTTAAAATTATGATTTACGAATATAACAGTTAAAGGAGCATGAGGCTCCTTTTAAGAAATGAGACTCTCTAGCGCCACCCTTCACCACGACGGCCGTTGGGGGTACTGCAGCCAACAGTGAAGCCGACACGGGAGAACGGGGAGAACGTGCATGCAGCGTCATGTGACGTCACATCCACAGCCCAGCGCGGGAAATTCCGGTCACAATTGCAGCACATTTTGCAGCACACAGCCTGTTCAAGGCAACGGAGAGATACACTAGAGGAATCATTCTTTTTGGTTTGGAACACTTCATCTGACATTATTACTAGAAAACTTAAAACGTATACAAATTTTTTTCATAAATCCTGCCTCAATCCGGCCTCAAGCTCCTTTAAGTAAGCAGTGACACACACTGTTGGCTGTTTAGGACAAATAAACAAGAAAGGTAAGCACAGTAAATGATTCCCTGTGCAGTATTTTTCGGCGAGTCTTTACCAATTTATGGCATGGTATGAGTTGCATATCGGCTAAAAATTAAATTCACGTTGGTGTCCCCCCCAATCCTGACATCGGATCTGCACCCCTGGGTCTCGCCCCATCTGAGCTGGTGTCATGAGGACATGTGTAAAAGTACAAAAGTACAAATCTTCAAGCATGTGAGGATTATTCCGGGACTCTACGTTGACTCAACCCAGCGAGGAACCTACAGACTTTAATGTGGAGTTTGCTGACAGTTATGATGGACATGCAGTTATTTCACTGGAGAAGCATCACGGTGAAACACATGGATCTCAGAGGGAACCACTGGATCAGAAGGTCAGTCAGAGGATGGATGCTGACGGTGTTGAAGGAGAAACCGAGGCGCTGCTTCTCCCTCCTGGCTCTCAGCCACCACCTCGCAGCTCCGGAGGGCAGTAAAAGAGAGTTATAACGATGCTGAGGACTTCCACTCCTGCTTCACTGACTCTCACCTCCAACACCGTCGTAAAAGTCACTTCCATGGAGGTAAATCACATCACGCCGGGCTTCGGACGTGAACAAAACTTTGTGAATGATTGCATACTTTACACGGGAACGTCAGTCACTAAAACATCGCTAAAAAGTGACCTAGAAGCCGCGATAAAATCAATGAACGGATGCAGGCATCTCCAAGGTCCCTAAAAACTCAGCTCAGTTCTTTTTTTTTTTACTTTATTTTTCAATTTTAAGACATAATAGAAAAACAAGAACAAAAACAGATATACAACAATACAAGAAAACAAGTGGGGAAAAAAAATGCCATTTTGTCCATCTCGCTAACTACATTTCTGTTTTTTAGTTAGTTAATATTAATTTGGTCAATCACAAACATAAAACTCAACAAACAAGATAACACAGGTTTTTCCCTGGTCAACATTGTGATTATTTTGACCAAAAAGGTCTGGGCTTGAAGCATAAAGCTTATCTTGCCCACCTTTTAACAGAATAGAATATACAAAAAGAACAAATGAAGTATCATAAGTCTACACAAAATAATAATAATAGTAATAATAATAACAATAATGATGATGATGATAATAATAATAATAGTAATAATAATAATAATAGCTTAAATAACTGTTATAATAGTAATAGTAATAATAATGATAATAATAATAATGATAGCTCTGAAAACAGAAAGTGAAAAGATGCTAAGGAAACCAACAAAACCAATTTAGGTTGTCATTTCATCTCATGCATGTGTTCATTCTTCTATGTTTGCTTATTATGCTCCTATATATGTGTCCATTACCTTTGCTTTGAATAATATCTTGTATGCTTTTATTGAGTTTCCTAGTTTAAGGTTGTTGTCTAATGAGTTCCACAGTGGTGTTCAGAGTGGTGTTCAGATTAACTATATCTTGCAATTTAAGTGTATTGTTTTGAATGAAAAGTGGGTTTGTTGATGCAAGATAATCAGCCAAGTTTACAATTCTAATTGCTTTTTTTTGTAAAATATAGATGGGTTGGATTATTGATTTGTACGTATTCCCCCACACTTCCACACAATAAGTCAGGTATGAGAGTAGTAGGGCTCTGTATAGTGTTTATAATGATCTTTTATTTATAATACCTTTCATTTTATATAATATAGCTATTGTTTTAGATCATTTTAAGTTATTAATGTATGGCTTCCATATGAGTTTTTCATCAATAGTTATTCCTAAAAAATGTAGTAGTGTTTGTTCGTTCTAGTTTTATGTTATTAATGATTAGGTTTATTGGAGCATTTATCATTTTGTTGCCAACAACAATGAATTTGGTTGGTTTAAAGTCGTAGGCTGTAGGTATTTTTTTCCATTGGTCGTATTTCTTCTACAACGTCCAACCATTGGCTCAGTCCAGGGGAGTCCATTAGCCAATTTCTTGTAATGGCTTTATTAGTCGCAAGAGATAGAATTTTAAAAATGTTTATGTCCTCTTTATTTATTACATCCTCTGGTATCAGTCCTAAGTAAATAACTCAGGGATCTTTAGGAATCCCATATCCCAAAACGTTCTCCATGGCTCTTAGGATCCCATCCCAAAATGCTTGTATTTTCTTACACGACCAGAGTGAGAGTGGTTGGCAATCAATTGCCCACACTGTCTCCATTAATATTGTTGCTCACGCAGTTGTTTATTTTGTAATTTTGGAGTAATAAAAAAACGAATACAATTTTTCCAACCAAATTCCCTCCATCTTTTGGAGCTGGTTGAGGTGTGTTGGGTCCAGTGTTGTGCATGAACGAGTTCAAATAAACGCGTTCATTGAACACGTTAATTTCTGTGAGAACGTTGAACTGAACGCAACGTATTTGCAAATAAAGAACTTGAACGTGAACTTGTTCATTCTGCAGATCATGAACTGGAATTTGAACTGTTCAGATTCTGTGAGTTTCAGCTTCACTGTTTAGGTCCAATTATTACGGAATATATTTCACCAGCGGATGGCACATTTAAAATACTCAACAAGACGACGACTTCACACTACATTACCCACAATGCAGTGCACACTAGCATAACAACGGGCACCAGCTCCATGGCAACAGCGGGCCGAGCCCGGTGCATCTTTACATGACCAGTGAAGAGAGAGACGTTGCAGACGCAGCGTCAGTGAGACGTCAGATGATGATCTGCTTATCATTATCTGCAGGAATTTTACATATTGTCTCCCAAAGAGTCCGACGGTAAAAATCGAACCTTTCTGTGCAAATTATGTCCACCTGCACTTCGAAAACAAGTCCCATTGTCTGCCTCGTCAACTTCAAATTTAAAACGTCATGTGGAGTTAAAGCCTCCGTCCAGTGTGAGAAAATATCTGCAAGTCCTTGATAATTAAAAAAAGTCATCAGGAAAGACCAAGAAGACCCAACAGCCCCAAACGACCCCAGTCCCACTGCTGCACCTTCAGGGGGAGGATTTACCTGCAACGCAGAGACAAACTGATTATGGACTACATTGTTGGAGATTTACAGCCTCTGAGTAAAGTTGAAAAGCCACTAGGACAGGGGTCGGCAACCCGCGGCTCTAGAGCCGCATGCAGCTCTTTAGCGCCGCCCTAGTGGCTCCTGGAGCTTTTTCAAAAATGTTTGACCTTTCTTTTCCTTTTTTTTCTTGTTTTTTTCTATTTTTCTCTTTTTATTTCTTTTTTTCTTTTTTCTTCTCTTTTTCCTTTTTTTCTTCTTTTTTTCCTTTTTTTTCTTTTTTTCTCTTTTTCTTTTCTTTTTTTCCTTATTTTCCTTTTTCTTCTCTTTAATTTTTTCCTCTTTGTTTCTTCCTTTTTCCTTTTTTAATCTCGACATTTCGACTTTTTTCTCAACATTTCAACTTTTTTCTCGACATTGTACTTCAACATTAATCTTGACATTTCGACTTTTTTCTCGACATTTTGACTTTTTTCTCAACATTTCAACTTTTTTCTTGAAATTTTGACTTTTTTCCTAAACATTTAGATTTTTTTCTCGACATTTTGACTTTTTTCTTGAGATTGTACTTCAACATTAATCTCAACATTTCGACTTTTTTCATGAAATTTTGACTATTTCCTCGACATTTAGACTTTTTTCTCAACATTTCGCCTTTTTCTCAACATTTCGCTTTTTTCTCAACATTTCGCTTTTTTCTCAACATTTTGACTTTTTTCTCGAAGTGCACAGGGAACAGTTTTAGGATAGGGGGGCGTTTCATTCGTACTTCTCACCTAAAAACATCGAAATTAACTGTATTTGAACTAGTTGAAAGTGAAAATGGTGAACTATGAACGTGAACTATTCATTTATAAACTATGTTGACTGAACTTTAGTTCATGAGAAGTATGAATATGCACAACACTGGTTGGGTCTTATTCATGGAGTGCCAATCCCCCTCTGACAACTCTATGTTTAACAGCTCAGTTCTTAAAACAGAACCAGACCTTTCGACAAAAACAAGCACGTTTGCACGAAGTACATTTATCGGTGACTCACTGTCGCCGCTGTGGGATTTGTCGCATCAAAGGAGGAAGCTCTGGGTTCAAATCTGACGGCCGGCGGGACTTTGTGTGTCCGTTCTGTTCCCTCACAAACCCAAACATAAATTAGTTTCTGTCTCCAGTCTGGGCCGTCTGCTCCTTCACCCGACGAGCTGCCTCTCTGCAAGCCTCTAATGGGATAAGTGGGCATAGCTAATGGGGCTCTGATTGCGCCGTCATGTCCTGAAAGGGGCCAGTTCCAGCCAGTGGCTGTCATTGTGTGCACATCTATGATGGCACGTTGTTTATTCCCAGTCCAAATGTAGAAATACAGATTTAGCTCGTCGTGTATCCCAGAGTTCAATAAACAGATTACTGAGCACAAGCGTAGCAGCTGTACGATGCAGCCGGGATTTAAAATGCTCTTCGATCAGGGATCATCACGCGCACCAGGCGTTTGTGAGACAAGCAGATCACGTGACCATTTTCTGTGTGGGAACAATAAAGTGTTTATCAAGAAATTAAACACTTTAGAGTCTATTAGAATGAAAATAGGGTTTAGAATACGTATCGTTGAGCCGCTTCACACACAGCTTACCATATATATGGCTTCTTCTGTGCTTGCTAACTTTGCTTTTTACCAAGTTCCCATTAATGTTGCTTCACCCAAACAACATCAGCCAAAATGAGCTGAAACAGCGCGAAGAAAACAAGAAAAAAGTAAAAACCTATGTGCCAGATAATAAAAGGGGGAAAAAGCAAATCAAGAGCCGTATCTCAGTGTTAAATGTTAATGTAGCAACCTCGTGCCACTGGGGTCACCAGACAGAACAGAGGACACAGGGTTTAGTGAAGAAATCCTTAATTTATTCTTTGCACCCAGACACACGTGAACCAGCACCTTCAGCAGCTCTGTCCTTCCTCCCAGCAGAGACGCTTGCTGGTGAGCAGCCGCTGTTCAAGTAGCCAGGCAGGGTGGAGAGATTGATTGGGCACAGGTGTGCCCAATCAGCTGAGTGACTGCTCCCCCGCAGCCCACGCCCAATCCTCCACCCTTCCACAGTTAACGTTTATGACAGATCGTTTAGGAAAAGACTGAACAAGCACAGGCTTTTGTAAGTTTGCAAGTTGCAACTGATCAAACCAAGAGACTTCTGCAGCAACGTTTTCTGAACGGACAAGACATCACTTGTCATAAAGTGCAGAACTTCAGCACAAACACCTCTGACCCACTGTGAAGCACGGAGGCAGAGGGTTGATGACACGGGCTGGTTTCAAAATTCACAGGAATACGGTCACATGCTGTGAAGTGAGCAGAGACTGTTTTTATCAGTATCAGCTACTCTGGAGGCCTCTTCACCACACTGGTGCCTTTCCTCTTCTTGATTAACCACGTCAGGAACAAGTCCCTCATGTGTGCACTGGAAAAACAGCCCCTCTAGAATTAAACCTACTATTAGTTAAATTTAGTCAAAATTGTCTTATTTTAAAAAACAAAATCTTTGCCAATGGGGCAAGAAAAATGTTCTTGGCTAGAATTCTTAAAATAAGCAAAACGGTCTTAAATAGTACTCTGGTTTTCATGAAACAAGGCTTTTTTTACTTTCCAAGAAATGTGTTTTTGTAGTTTGTGGTCACCCACTGCTGTATTTAGTCAGAGATGGAAAACACCAGTTTGAAAAGCGAAACAAACAAAAAAAAAAGATTTCCCCTTCCGCACAGATTTAATCCATCCTCATGCCTCTGTTACACCTTTCTGCAATGCTGGTCCACACAGAACTCATTCCAGTCATGTATTTACAGCGCTTGCAATGCCCCTGTATTGCCCCTGCATCAACCCTGCATTGCCCCTGTATTAATTCAATTCAATTTTATTTATATAGCGTCTAATACAACAAAGTTGTCTCTAGACGCTTTCCAGAGACCCAGAACATAAACCCCCGAGCAGTTATTACATAATCCATGGCAGGTAAAAACTCCCCTAGTGGGAGAAAAACCTTAAGCCAAACAGTGGCAAGGAAAAACTCCACTTTAGGAGGAAAGAAACCTGGACCAGGACCAGGCTCATAAGGGGAAACCCTCCTGCCGAGGGTCAGACTGGTGGGTCAGGGACGGCAACAGCACAGCAGGCAGGTGGAAGCAGCAACGGGATGACCAGGGGTGGGGACCGCAGGCCAGCACGCAGCTCCCGAAGCTCCGGCCCAATCATCAAGTCCCAGGTTGGGGTGCAGGGTCGGGGAAAGGTTGAAAAGTCAAAAATCAACCCTGCAACACCCATGCAACGCCCCTACATCACCCCGTGGAACGCCCGTGCATCGCCCTTCCAATGCCCCTGCAACGCCACTGCATCGCCCCTTCAAACGCCCCTGCATCAACCCTGCAACGTCCCTGCAATGCCCCTGCAACACACCGTGGAATGCCCGTGCAACGCCCTTGCAACGCCCCAGCAATGCCGCTGCATCCTCCTACATCACCACTGCAACACCCTTCCAACACCCCTGCATCGCCCTTCCAACGCCTCTGCATCGCCCCTGAGTCGCCTCTGCAACACCCCTGAACCCCCTATTCCATCACCGCTGCATCGCCCCCGCATCGACCCTGCAACGCCCTGCAACACCACCGTAACAGCGTCACAAGGTGGTACAGGGGTGTATCAGCCACGGGGAGAACTGTTCCACCTCCAGGCCATTCACACAACACAGCGGCGTAACGTGGATGGAGCTTGATCATGATTTCCTTAGCTTTTATTAAATAGATTACATAATATAATATTTCCTGTGTTGTTCATCTGAGGCTGTTTTTGTGTTATCACGTTCTGACGTGTCGACTTAGGGAATTAAAGTAGTTTTTCTCAGGTCAATAGTGCGTTCGTGAGAACAGTAACGCCTCTCGGAGCAGCCGCGGTGATGAAGTGTAAACTGCCAGCGACCTCTACACGGGATGCTGCCCTCACTTTGATTATGTATATCAGAGTGTTATTAATCCATTTTCAAACTCAGTGGTCCAATAAATAAATACATGACAGCGCCTCGCAGAAGTGATGAGCAGACTGACACTCGGCGCACTAATAACTGACAAAAGACAAGAATGTATGTAAGATAGATGAGAACGCGGCATCTGGCCCTTTCACGCCTCATTGAGTTGATGGAATACTAATAAAAGCTATATGACAACAGCATACCAAGTGTGCAATTAATATTCTAAAATATTCCTGCTCTGCGTGGGGCACAGACCTGTTCGAGGCTCGCAGGCAGGGAAAGTGGCGGCGCTGTCAATCCGGTACAAAGAAGACGTCCTTATTAACCTTCCCCCCCGAGCTCCGGCTCCGACAACCAGGCCGGCTCTGCCGGACGCTCAGCGCACACAAGGCTGCCGTTTGTTGTGCTGCCGCCTGACAGCCGTCCTGACAGCAGATAAATAACTCCCTCTGGACCCTTTTGTTCGCCAAGCAGAAAGGCCGGGAGGAGCTAATTGATGGATCTGAAGATGAAACTGAATCCAGAATGGTGAAGTGCCGTTCCTGCTGCTTCTTTCTTTACACCCTGGGTCTGAAGGTGAGTAAAACCATACGCTGTAGTTTAATTAACTTAGGAAAGTAATGAATTAACAGTGCTGTGTCAGTATTTCTTCAGGCAGGAGGACCAGAGAGGAGATTTCTGAAAGTGGGGAAAGAGGATGAGGTTGGTGCAACAGACCGAGATCTAGAGATCCAGAAGATGGAAACAGATGACCTGCTACGACCAACCCTAAAGGCATTAAACATACACAGGAATCTCCTGGAGGTCTGCAGAGGACTGCTGCTGAACTGGTTTCTGGACTTGATCTTTTCTGAAGACTCTTCTATCACGGTGGCCTTCAGGGTCCAAGAAGACTTATCAAAGCCAGACTAAGGCCCCGTTTACACGTAGCAAAAACGGTGGCATTTTCATGCGTTTTGGCCGTTCGTTTACACGAAAACGAAGCTCAAAGTCACCAAAAACGATCATTTCTGAAAACTCCGGCCAAAGTGGAGATTTTCAAAAAGTCCGTTTTCACGTTTGCTTGTAAACGGAGAGAAACGGAGATTTAGGTTTCAAAACGTCACATTATGCCACAGAAACGTCACCAGCGTCATTTGTGCGACCTGTGTTTACAATTCGTTTGGCCACCGTCAATATTTTCTTGTATTTTACCTGTTTTATATTCTGAAGTCACACTTAAAAGTAACTCCACTTCTCTGTCACTCCAAACGAAAGACTCTTGTTCCGTCTTGGAAGTAACTGGCAGTCAAGGCTGATTTATGGTTCCACGTTACACCAACGCAGAGCCTACGGCGTAGGGTACGCGGCGACGCGCACCGTACGTAGGCTACGCCGTCGATTTAACGCAGAACCATATTATTCAGGCTTCACACGTGTCATTTGTTGACGTTTTCTTCCAGGATTCTGATTGGCTAGCATGACTTTACGCTTCTCGTTACACTGCCCCCTGTAGGTTTGGATGCTCATAGCACCTTAACAGCGTATTCATGTGGGTTCGTGTAAACGAGGATATTTTTCAAAACGTAGAGGGGAAAATATCCGTTTTTGTAAATACCCGGCTATGTGGAAACGTGGCCTTAAGTTTAAACATTGAAACATGGAGATGACCAAACTCGAACTGTCTGAAAACACGTGCTTCATGTTTCATCTCATATGACTCAAGTCCTCAGATCGTTACATTTCAGTCCTGGTAGTACCGGATCTCAGTGCTGGATTCCACGCCGTTGACTATAATGTCATACTGGACCGGCTGAAAAACTGACCAGCACTTAATCCCGTTACCTGGTCTCATCAGGCTTATGTTCTTATATGGCAATTGCCCCCCGTACCAGGGGCTCCATGATCTAACAAAAATAGCAGTTCCCCAAGGCTCCATCTGCTGCTCAACATCTACATCCTCTCTCTCATTCAAATATGTTATCATAATTATGCAGATGACACACAAATATACATAACAATCTCACCAGGAGACTACAGTCTCCTACAGTCCAATTCAAACACTGATCCAATGCATTGATCAAATGCCACAATTTCTTCAGTTAAACATAGACAAAACTGAAATAATAGTGTTTGAAACCAAGGAAGAAAGATTTAGGGCCAATCCCAATACACCCCCTACTTTCTACCACTAGCCCTCCCTCACTACCACTACCTCTAAAAATGAAGCCACAAATTTTAGGGCCCTTGTAATCTTCCCAGGGCCCAGTCCCAATACCCCCACTACTCCTACTTTTCAGCACTACCGCTAAATTTTGCTTGCTACGTCACTGCGTGGTTTACGTTCGGCTACATAAGCGACTGCGTAGTTACGTTTGCACATACGTCACACCATATCAGGAAGCCCAGAGCTAAAAGCTGTTTTAATTTCAGCTGTATTTCTGTTAATATGCCACTTTATTAAGTTTTAATATTTTTTCAGGCGTAAAAGTAACCGTTAAGATCCCCAACCTGGGCTCAGTTTATCCAAATAACGCCTGTTAAGAAATTTGCTCCGAAAATTTCGGGATGAGAACAGTCTGCCGGCTCGGGAGCTGATTTATGGTTCCACGTTAAATCGACGCAAAGTCTACAGCGTAGGGTACGGCGTACGGCGCGCGTCACCGCGTAACCTACGCCGTAGCCTCTGCGTTGGTGTAACGCGGAACCATAAATCAGCCTTTATTCTGGCAAGGTTTGAAAAAGACTTTGCAACAACGGGCAAACGAGTGATTATGTACATTCACTGAATATTATGAAAGTAAAATATATATTTCTCGCTAGAAATGTAATCAAAATGCATTTTTATGCAGAAACTAACTCAAAATATTGATTTTATTCACTAAAAAATAAGAAATGTCCGCCATGTTTTTTTTTTTTTTTTATTCAGTCTGGAAATGATGACGTAAAGCATTCTGGGAAATTTTTCTTTTTTAAAAGGTTTTTTTGGGCTCTAGTGGCCCTTTATTGAGATGCAGACTGGAAAGGGGTAGAGAGAGAGAACGGGGAAGACACGCAGCAAAGGTGCGCGGGCTGGATTCGAACCCGCGACCGCTGCAGTAGGAGGACTGTAGCCTCAGTATATGGCCCGCTGCTTAACCCACTGCGCCACCGAGCGGCCCATTCTGGGAAATTTTTCTAGCCGTCGGTCAGCTAGTCAGCATCTGAACACCCTCGGTCTGAAGGGCTAGAATGGTAACCACTCGCCCTAGGTGGAAAGAGGAATTGGGACACCACTACCCTCACGGGAACGCGCAAAATTTAGGGGTAGGACTGAAAAGTAGGGGTAGTGGGAGTATTGGGACAGGGCCTTAGCCTTGGTTTTGTACGCAAGCCTTTCTTTCCCACCTCGATTCCCGGCAGGCTCTAGGACCCAGTAGAAATTTAGACCAATGAGAGCATGGCTAGATTATAAACAGGTCATATCCGGATTCTCCTGGTCTGAGACAAAGCACCAACCATCTTCACTAAGTAGTGGCTCTACGTCAATGATCCGTAGTCCTACTGGTCTGAACAGAACTTTGTTCACTACAAATTTCCCCAGTATATCATCTGAGCCGGGAGTGTTAGTGGTTGCACTTTTGATGGCTTGACAGCTGAATCGGTGTGTATTTGTTCCAGTGTGTGTAGTTCAGTTTCCGTCTGTCTCCAAGTTGCACACGAATGATTTCAAGTTTTAGCTGTATCAATCTTAAATAATTTGATCATTACACTTGTGTTTACATGCAACAAAGTCAAATTGTTGCCTTAATCCAACCATATATCAAATTTTGAAAAGCAATCTATACACTTTAGCCGGGCCGAACTGAAGCTCTTGAGATGGAGCTTTTAGTGCCAGATAAGGCATTCTAATCAGAGTTATTCCGGCATGTATACCAGCCCACACTTACCCGAACTACTGACCGCACCGGGACCCTTCTGGAAGTGATGACACCGGGAAAACCAGAATATCAACACGGTTGGAGAAGAAGACGGACAACAAAGAAGGAACCAGAAGACAACCAGCGCGAAAGTGGGTGTGGCGCCACCTAGCGGCGGGGAGTTGAATGAACCTCACTCAGTAATTGTCTTCTTGCGCATTTTTACTTGGATTTCTCTGAAACTCCAGTTTAATCCTCAACTAGATTGTTGCCAATAGCTGGATTTAGATGTGCATGAAACCACAGAGAGTAACCTGAGTTGACAGTCTCCACGTATAACTGGGGGGGGGGGGGTATCTTCACCGTTAGATTACAACTGAGGGTGGCTTTGTCACCATTAGATTGTTGTGCTATTGGCCACGCGGGGTTGCCAGGAGACGAGCTCTGTTCTCCTCCGGTGGACTGGAGATGGGGATGGACTCATCTTTGAAGTCAGCCCTCCAGGAACCGAGGTCTTTTTTATCCACTGGTTTGTTCAGACTAGAACAAAGGTCGGCAACCCGCGGATCCAGAGTCGCATCCTAGTGGCTCCTGGAGCTTTTTCAAAAATGTTTGACCTTTTTTTTCTTCTTCTTTATTTTCTTTCTTCTTTTTTTCCTTTTTTTCCTCTTTTTTTCTTCCTTTTTCCTTTCCTTTTTAATCTCGAGATTTTGACTTTTTTCTTGAAATTTTGACTTTTTTCTTGAAATTTCGACTTTTTTCTCGACATTTCCACTTTTTTCTCGAAGTGCATAATGAAAAAAAAATCTTCCCCCAGTTATAACTAATATAGAAACATGCAGCATGTGTTGTCTTCATTCTAAGGCTTATACAAGACTTTTCATTTTTTGCGGCTCCAGACATATTTGTATTTTGTGTTTTTGGTCCAATATGGCTCTTTCAACATTTTGGGTTGCCGACCCCTGGTATAGAAGGTTACAGGAACCGGATGGAACCGCTCCCGAGTTTCAGCCCTCAAGTGTCAGTTCAGGAACCCAATAATATCTTGAGGGAAAGAAATGAGCATTTTAACAGGAGGAACAGTGTGAGCAGAGCGCTGCTCGAGTGAGGACCTCTTTAAAAGAAAGACGTGGCCCCCCTGCAGATGCAAACTGGATTCATAAGGCTCTTCCTTTCTTACTCTGGTGATTATTCTGTTCATCTGCCTGAACGTGAGGCGTGAAGAACATAATCTTAAATGAAACCTGGACGCATCACGTAGCTGGACAGGACTCTGGATGCTGCCGTCTGTTATGAACCAAGACCTGAACCAAGACCTGAACCAGGACCTGAACCAGGACCTGGACCAGGACCTGGACCAGGACCTGGACCAGGACCAGGACCTGAACCAGGACCTGGACCAGGACCTGGACCAGGACCAGGACCTGGACCAAGACCTGAACCAGGACCTGGACCAGGACCTGAACCAGGACCTGGACCAGGACCTGGACCAAGACCTGGACCAAGACCTGGACCAGGACCGGGACCAAACCCTCTGGGACTTGGGATTTGAAGCCCAGTTTAGAGCTCTAAATGACTGCGTTTCCATGCATCAATAACCCTTTTAAAACCAGAATATTAGCAATAACCCGAATTTGCACGGCCATGTAAACACCAATAACCCCTTTGTATAACCCGAATTTGCTCATATTGGGGTTTTTAAAAACCCGAATATGACCCCTGGGTTACTGCTTTTAAAACATGAATATTGGGTCATGTAAACGCCAAACGGAATATCCCCATCAAACGGAACAGGAATTTGTTTTCTGCGCATGCTCTGTTCACAAGGAATCCTGGTCTTTTGAATCCAGGAAGTTCTTATAAACACGGAGAAATCTCTTTTGGAGTGAGGAAGAGACTAATCATTTCATAAATGTAATAAAGGATATGAACATTTTAGCATTTGTAGACGGTAGAAAGTACCGCGATAGTGAGATTTACAAGACAGGTGAGCGAAAAGTTGCGCAAAGCAGCATTTGTTTTGAATTTGGATACAGGAAGAAGAAGCAGAAATTGCGTCATGATGTTCTCCGCGCGTCGCTGTTTTGATCAAGATATCCCGAATGATTAATTACCATGTAAACGGATTTTGCGAGTACATTCCTGTAATGTTTTTTCAAACAGTTATTTCCATCCGTGCATCTCAGTCGCACATTGAATCCTATAACGCAGCATTCTTAGCTTGACGGTTGCGTTTAAGTGGACACAGCTTTGGCTGGACGGCAGGGACACTCGTCCTCGTCGCAGCTGCTGCAGAAGCTTCCAGGTCTGACCTGAGTGTGACATCACAGGGGGCGTGTCCCATTCTGTGCAGTCGGTGGTCAGATCGTACATCATTTGCACACGTGAAGGTTAAAGGCGCAGCGGTAACCCCGTAAACCAGGGATGTCAAATGTGCGGCCCGAGAGAAGTTTCCAACGCAAAAAAACGAAATGTTAATTTACTAAAAAGGAAGGCATAAATAATTGCCATGAATCGCAGCATATCGATAATATATTTCTTCTACAAATCCATCGTTATTCCACAAACAGAGCAGTTTTCAACATTTTTTTAGTTTTCTAGAATGCATTTGCCGATTTTATTTCTTTGTAGACGGTCGTTTATTTTTATTAACTGACTACTATTATATATTTTCGCAGGAAAAATATCACTGCTAAAAAAGATGATAGAAGATATTTATTCGGAAATTTCAGTTCTGAATACGAGGATAGTGACAAAGTAAAACAGTTAAAAAAGAAGTGCTGACTTTTTCGGCACACTGGCGTAAATATCCGCGCCAATTTTTAAAAATAAATTGTACTGGAAAAATCTCTAAATCACAAAGAAACACTCTCGGATGTAATAAGAAAGATTTTGCTTTTAATTAAATTTCCTATAAAAAAGCGAAATATAAAAAAAACATACTTGTTTCTGTTTATTTTTGTAAAATGATATTAAAAGTATCTTACATAATTTGAAAAAAAACGAGAAATTTCAAGAAAAGATCCTGAAGAAATATATTCTACATAATTAGTGTAAACAAAGTGCATATTTGCTTTAAAATTAACTAAACTGATATTGGATTAGATAAAAATAGTAAAAAAAAGAATTAAAAAAAAAAATGTTTGCACCGTTTTTGTTATTTTGAGCGTGCGGCCCGCGAGAAAAAAAATTGGTCAAATCCGGCCCGCCAAGCAAAATGAGTTTGACACCCCTGCCGTAAACGATCCATTTATCACTCTGATAACAGTCTTTTCTTTCCCAAACATCTTACAAACACAGACTCCGAGGGAAGTGCAGCCACAAATACTTAAAAACTCCTGATAAACCTTTGACTCTGTCCGCCGTGCCCCCTGGGTAATCTGTCTGCTCATCTGGGCCGCAGGGCCGAGCCGGCTCTTAGCTGCACGTTTACATCCGTTATCAGTCTGCAGCAAACCTGATTTAGAGTCTCGGTAACAGAATTATTCCAAGGAGAGATCGTCTGGACTCCGCCGCCGTCGACCGCCTCATCAGATCGGATCATCTGGACCGAGGTCGAGGTCAAGGGTGTCGTGGATCCGGAGAATGTTTGGTTGTTGACTGTTTGATCTTCCTGTGGGAGGCGGTTCCCCGTGAAAACTTCACAACCGCTCCAGGCCGACCCAGAACCCAGAACTGGTCCCGGCTTCTCCAGGTCGTCTCAGTGGAGGACGAGAACGCAGGACTAGAACGCAGGACTAGGACGCAGGACTAGTGGAGCTCGTAATTACTGTAATTAGGACCTTGGCAGCATCTCCACTCAAGCGCATTTCCGTTCGTACAAAACGCGAGCGTGTTTTCATTCGTATAAAACGCAAATACGCTTAAAGTCGTATAAAACTCGAGCGGGTTTAAGTTCGAATAAAACTCAAGCTTTTAAGTTTTTTTTTGTTTTTTTTTACCTTGTCTGCACAAATATTAATGATTGATGCCATAACGGTAGAAACCAAAGGCATATATATGTGCATTATTACTATATTTTATATATATATGCATACATGCGCATACACATACATAAATATACACATACAAACCCAGTGATTTTTTATTTTTTTTTTAAGGGGCGTTTAAGTTTGTTTAAAACGTGAGCAGATTTCCGTTCGTATGAAACTCAAGCGTCTTTCAGTTTGTATAAAACTCGAGCGCGTTTAAGTCCGTTTAAAAATCGAGCGCGTTTAATTTTGTATAAAACTGAAGCACACATAAATTTGTTTAAAACGCGAGTGCGTTTAAGTTCGCATAAAACGCGTATACTACCCAGGACTAGTGGAGCTCCACCAGGATACCGGTGTTGGTGCTTTTTTTTCCCACCTGCTTTTTTTTCCCGGCTCCCCGTACGTGATGACGTTCCGTTTTGTGATTGGCTTCCGTACGTGATGACGTTTCGTCTTGTGATTGGCTTTTGACCGTACGTGATGACGTTCCGTCTTGTGAAAACTGATGATTAATAAATGTAATAAAGCAAATCGATAATTTAAAATGTCTATTAAGATCAAAATATTTAACTGCTTACTGCTATGCAGCAAGCAAAAGATTGTTTACCCTATACTGTATATAGTAGGCTATTATTGTTCTCAGCTCACTGATGAATCTCCAATGGTCTAATGAAAATAGTCCCTAATAAATATTTTAACTCTAATATTTTTTTTAGCCTATGTCAGTAAGATCACTGATAATTCTGATAATTCCTTGTATATGTTTCTTCTCCCTTTTACCTCCACTATGATCTGCTGCTTCTGACTAAAATACCATCGCGGGGAAAAAATGCACACTTCCGGGGAAAATATTGCAGCCCGATACAATCTGGTACCCACACCGGGTCAACGACTCACGTGATCCTAGACCCGTCTGGCTCCAGCCAGAACCCTGAACGGGTCTCAACCATGGATCTATTATATAACTGGATACCGTGCCAAAAATGGCCGCCCATTCATTTCAATGCATTCTGCTCAGCCAGCGCATGTGCCGAAAAAATTTCTGACTTCCTGGTTTACTTCCTGGTACACGGGCCCATAGAGCATGCGCAGTTGAGTCACCTCCCATGATGCTCTGGGGCAACATCAATGGCACCGACACAGCCGTGACGTCACGCCCAGAAAGAGACTTTTCTTTGACTTTTCTGGCCGTTATAAAACATTTTTGACGGATATAAAGTCCATGACTTAAAAATATAGAATACAAAGATTAGTAAATGCCGGTGATTACAGCTGGAGGTGTCCTGTAAACAGTTTTAGAGGCTTCTCTTTTACTATTGTGGTCTATGGGAAAAAAGCTTTCTGGGCCCCATGGGATTTTTTGTTGCAGTACCGCTGCTGGCCACTGGGAGAAATCGGCACACCTTCTGAGCGCGAGGCTGGGGGGCTGCTCTCAACCCAGAGCGATAAAACCTGGTTCAACCGGAACAGCTGTCACCACTCCTGGAGCCGCCCCCTGGTGGTCGGTGGAGGAACTTCACAGGAAAACGGGATACTGCCGGGATTTTAACCCTAGTGCTCCGTGTCAAAATGACCCAATTCTTCTATCCTTCTTTCCTCCTGCCATGCTCTCTCCTTCCTTCTTCCTTTCCTCTTTTCCTCCTTTTTCTTCATACCTCCCTTTTGTCATTCATTCCTTTATTACCTTATTTGCTTTTCCTTCCTTCTTCCCTCCCTTCCATCTTTTCTCCCTTCCTTACTCCCCTTCCTACTTCCTTCCTTCTTTTCTCCTTTCCTTCCATCTTTTCTCCCTTTCCTACTTCCTTCCTTCCTTCTTTTCTCCTTTCCTTCCATCTTTTCTCCCTTTCCTACTTCCTTCCTTCTTTCCCTTTTTCTCCTCCCTCCCTTCCATCTTTTCTCCCTTCCTTCCTTACTTCCTTCTCTTCTCCCTTCTCCCTCCCTTGACCCAAAGACAGCACAAGTGTTAAATGTTGCCCCTGGTGGTTAATCAGAGAACTGCAGCTCTAACTGCAGAGACTGCGAGGTGGCGTGGTGAGCTCTTCTTAACCTCCCCCAGACAGGATTTCACGGCGGCTCCAGACGGGCCTTTGAAGAACCTCGTGGCCGTAAACGGCTCCTGGCCCTCGTTTGATCGTAAAGACGCCTCCACCTTCACCGTGGCGGCAGCAGCAGGACGTGGAGGGACTGACAACGGCGTGGAGGCCGAGCGGCGTCTCCACGGCTATCAGGAGTGTTTAATAACCAACTCCTGCGAACCAAACGGGGGGAGGCCGGTCTGGCGGCGAGCCCGTCCCGCTCGGCTCGGGGAAGATTAGAGGCCGCAGGACTTACAGGCTCAGGTTCCTCCTGCAGGTAGAAAGTAATTACTGTAATTAGGAGCTGGGCAGCATCTCCACTCAAGCCTCTTATCAGAGCTGCGTCCTTATCGGGGAATTTAATTAGAAAAATCTCTCCGCTTAATGATTCAGTGAAGTTCCCGTTAACTGGAGCCAGGCGACTCCCTCGCCGATTGTGGTCCGGAAGTTTATTAGCCGGCTGAGGGAAGATGTACGAGATGAACTCTCTCAAGTTCTTAAAGCGGAGTTACAGAGTTACAGAGTTCTGGTTCAGGACGGGTTCGTCCTGGTCGTCGTGCATGAACTTCAGGGATGGAAAACCATGACTAGGCTGCATTGAAACCTCTGAGGATCAGCGCCGCTGACGTTCAGGTTCATCTGCCGACCCAGAAATACTGAAAGTTTAAAACCCAAACTGCATCTCGTTTAGGTGCTGAAGAAGTTCATAAACTACAGCTCCGTTCACAGCAGCTGGATTTTAAAGTCAGATAGCTTCCTTCCAAGAGGATACAAACACTGATCCAAGACGAGACGACAAACCTCAAACGTAGTCTGTTTTTAATTGGCGCTGATTAAAACAAAGAAAAGAGGAGGTATTTTTGGTTTTAATGTTGAAAGTTGATTTGTTGAAGGAGTGGAAGCAGAGATCTGTGTCTTCTTAATGTTTTAGTTCCAGTTTCCTCCACTAATATCAAACCCAGTGTCTCAGAGGCGTCCTGTGCGACAGCGCCCTCTAGCGGCGGCCGCGGCTCTGTCCGTGACGGAGGATAAACTCACCTGTTCTTCAGGTCCAAATGTGACGGAGGATAAACTCACCTGTTCTTCAGGTCCAGATGTGACGGACGTTCGGCTGCTGGTCCGGTTCCTGACCGGTTCCTTTCAGTGTCCAGTTTGCATCTTCTCTGTTCGTGCCTGCACTTCCTCCCGCAGTTCAAACAAGAACGCGTATCCGCTCGTATAAAACTCAAGCGCGTTTAAGTTCGTACAAAATGCGAGTGCGTTTAAGTTCGTACAAAAAACAAGCGTGTTTCCGTTATTATAAAACGCAAGCGCATTTCCATTTTCTATAAAACACGAACATGAAACACGAGCGCGTTTAAGTTTGTATAAAAAACCTGAGCGCGTTTAAGTTTGTATAAATACGCGAGTGCGTTTCCGTTTCTATAAAACACGAGCGGATTTCAGTTATTATAAAACGTGAGCGCGTTTCTGTTTCTATAAAACGCAAACATGTTTCCGTTAGTATAGAATGCAACGCGTTTAAAGGAGCATGAGGCAGGATTGAGGCAGGATTTATGAAAAAAATTTGTATACGTTTTAAGTTTTCTAGTAATAATGTCATAATGTGATGAAGCGTTCCAAACCAAAAAGAATGTTTCCTCTAATGTATCTCTCCGTTGCCTTGAACAGGCTGTGTGCTGCAAAATGTGCTGCAATTCGGGGGCCGAATTTCCCGCGCTGTCCTGCAGATGTGACGTCACATGACGCTGCATGTGCGTTCTCCCCGTTCTCCCGTGCCGGCTTCACTGTTGGCTGCAGTACCCCCGACGGCCGTCGTGGTGAAGGGTGGCGCTAGAGAGTCTCATTTCTTAAAAGGAGCCTCAAGCTCCTTTAAGTTCGTATATAAAGCGAGCACGTTTAAGTTTGTATAAAACACAAACGTGCTTAAGTTCGTACAAAACACAAGCTTGTTTCCGTTCGTATAAAACGATACTGCGTTTCCGCTCGTAAGGCCGCGTTCAGACTGCCAGCCAATATCCGATTTTTAGCCCATCCAGATTGAAACTGGATGACTCTTTTGAAGTCTGAACAGTCCCAAACCGCATGAGATCCGATTTTTGCAAACCAGATGGAAACCACCTCCGGGAGGTAGTTTCATATCCGATCATTATCGCATTTGGGCAGATGCGTCTCAGTCTGAACAGCTCCAAACACTCAGATCGGTTTTGACTGTCCGTGACGTCACTCTACGCGACGCCAGACCAGACCCGTGCGCCAAACCACCCGCCCATTTCCAGTTGTGGAGCTACGTTACAGGTATGGCTGTTCGATTAATCGATTTTAAATCGTAATCGCGATTATGTAATTAGAACGATGTTAAAACGTGAAAATCGTAAAATCGATTTTTCACTTTTTTTTTTACCTTGTCTGCACACATATTAATGGTTGATACCATATTAATGATTGATGGCAATACCTCTCAATACCTGCAACAAGTGCCCCATCGGAGAGGCTCTTTAGTGTAGGAGGGGGCGTTGTAACCATGGTGATATACTAACATGCCACCGGGCATCCCTCAAGCCAGATACGGTAGACCGGCTCGTGTTCCTTGCAAAAAACTTGCAAATGTGAATAGCAAATGTAATGACTGACATTACACACCTCTACCTCCTTCATGGGTTGCATTATTATTTAGCATGCAAAGACCCAGTTTAGTTTAATTAGAAAATGTCTTGTTTTATTTAATTGGAAATATAACTTACTGTATGTTTGCAAGTGCTGATTTGCTGATTTTTTTTTCAGAGATAAAACTTTATATTTTATTATATTTTTTCAAACTTTTTTTCAACTTATTTTACAGAGCTTTGCACTTTATTCATTAATTTTTGGTTTAATAAGAGCAAAGTTTGCACTTAAAGCCCAATGGGGCAAATGTTCAATAAAAAAAACAGCATATTTGAAATAATTTCTTTGCCTTTTGTCAATTCACAAAATAATCGTAATCGAAAATCGGATTTTCAGAGAAAAAAATCGAGATTTTATTTTTGGGCAAAATTGAACAGCCCTAGTTACAGGTATGGAGCAGTCGGAAGATGCTGAAAACAGCAGTCCTTGGACAGAGGAAGAAACAAAATGCCTCATTAATCTGTGGTGAGCTGGCTCCATCTTATTGTTTTTGTTGTCGCAATTACATGACTTCACACAATACACGTGCTGGGTGTCGCCTCCGCTCCGACGTCGTTGCTACGGCAACCCGTCAGATCAGTCAATGTGTGGCGCAGTCTGAACAGAGCCAGATCTGATTTGGACACTTGCTAAAAACAGTGTGGACAGTCAGCCCTGAAAATCGGATATGAGAAGGAATCAGATATGAATCAGATTTGCCTGCAGTCTGAACGCGGCCTAAGAAATGCGAGCGTGTTTTAGTTCGTAATAAAACACGAGTGCGTTTTGTTCGTATAAAACGCAAGCGTGTTTTTACGTCCGTATGAAACGCGAGTGCGTTTCCATTCGTACACAACACGAGCGTGTTTCCAGTCGTATAAAACACGAGCGCTTTTCCGCTCGTATACAACGCAAGCGCGTTTTGTTTCTATAAAACACAGGCGCGTTTTGTTCGTATAAAATGCAAGCGTGTTTAAGTTCCTATAAAACACGAGCGCGTTTCCGAGTTTTGTGCGGCTGATGCGTCTTGAACACATTCCTTCAGGTGAGTCAGATGTTTTTCCTCCTGGTAACAATCCTGATAAATCACTCCCGTCCATTTTCTCATAAATGTTGATGTTTGTGTTGAAACAGAAAAACTTTTACACACATTGAACACACTTTTCAGTTTTTCTCCTTTTTTGTGACTTTTTTATTCAAACATTTTGTCCCTTTGTTCTCTCTACCTGCGTTTGGCACTACAGACACGTTAGATCGTTGTTTTTCACCATCTATTCAAAGCCTTCATCTTGCAACGAGCAAAGTATGAATACAGCTAATAAAAATAAAGGTTTACATTTTTCCTCCTTACTTTACACATAAAATAAAAACACTTTTTTGGACCCCCTCAAAAATGGGGGTATTAAAATATTTGACATTTGTATCACAAATCAATGCAATGAAACAAAAAAATAAAACATAAAAACTGTACAAAAATGATAAAATTCATTTTAAAAATGTTGTGATCTGGAGATGCGGAGTACATGATGCTGTGTTCTATCACTGACCGTAAACCTAATTAAAAACTGCTGCCGCCTCATTTCTTCTGCTGGATGAAGTTCAGGTTGACGGGGTGCCGGACGTGTGGGAGCAGCGGGAAGTTTGGGTTGGGATGAACCACGGACCCTTTGGAGACAGAAGAGAGACCAGGGTCAGTCCCGCTGGACAGCTGTGACTGCAGATGTTTAACCCTTTATGACCTAATATAGAACAAGTCTAAGCATATTTTTACATTTCTGCATGCTATACTATTTATGGAGTATTTTTATTTGCTATGCATCAAAACAACCCATATAAATCAATCTTTAATAACCTGGATGTTACAAGTCCATATTAACTAAATAAATTGCTAAAAAGTGCAAATAACTACCGAAAAATAGTTTTTTAATTTTACACATATTTTTCTAAATACAGAAATCCCATAGCTAGAAAAAAGTAACAGAAGCCTTTCAAACCACGGAAAATGTATTTGGAATTAATTCATACTTCAGTTTTTGAGATACAGTAATCCCTCGCTATAACGCGGTTCACTTTTCTGCTGCTTCGCGGATTTGCATTGTGCATCGTGTTCTGCATTTTTTTTTTATTTCGGTCCATTTGGATACAACATAATACAACATAAAAAAAAAAGGTCCAATATTTTAAGTGGCACCGAAAAGGTATAGGTTGAAGCCAAGGCTTATTATGCCTACCCTTTTATGAACCTCGACTCAGGAGGTTTTATACAAAACAAAACTAATAATTTGGGTTCAAACATTGAAAAAGAATGGATATATTGGACAAGTAACAGAGGTATCTAGACAAGAAGCAAAGACAAAAAAAAAAACAAAGATGAAAACAAAACAAAAAACATACTATAAATTACAAGGAGTGATAAATTAAGTGGTTCTTGGCTAGAGACTGTACATAGCGGAGAGCAGAGGTTAAGAGTAGGGTGTGTAAAAAAAAAAAATAATAATTTTAACATACCAAGTGGCTTACAGGAACCTGGTATGATGTGGTGCTGCTTCACCACACTCCTCGGCTAAACGGCCGCGGAGAGCGGTCATGCAAAACACTTGCTTCAATTTGCTACTATCATGGTATTTATTATAATATTATCATATCAATGTTTTATATTTAATTAATATTTTATTTTTGAACTTTTTTTTGAATTTGGTTACAGTAGTGCATAGTTTCAGTTCATTTTCATATTCTGATTGGCTAAACAGTCTCCCCGCTTCTTCACTTCCTGTGTCAATAACGTTGGTCGCTTAGCAACGATGCTGAGAACGGCCAATGAGCTTCAGCAGCAGCTCAAGAACGGGACCTTTGATGAATCGTTCATTACAGTCTCAGATATAATCCATGGTGGCATGTCGGTTTATAAGAATCTTTTTGCCCAGAAGAAAAAAGAGCGACAACAACGACCCATAACTATGTTCTTCTCTGGAAAAAACACACCTGCACCGCAGCTTTAGGAGAAAAAGGCGCTACAGAGCGAGTCAGGATGCAGCAGCATCAGAAGAGCAGTGAAATACGCGCCAGTCACAATTTGCCCTGCTGTACTTATTGTATTTTTTTTCATAATCACTTTTCATTTTCTCTCGTTCAAATCCAGTCACTCAGGTTGCGGTGGGTCGGTGCTGATCTCCACAATTTGAAGCCTTGTATAATAATTGTAAAAAAAAATAAAAGGTTGCTACTTTGCGGATTTCACTTATCACGGGTTCTTTTTTTTAAACGTAACCCCCGCGAAAAACCAGGGATTACTGTCCCTAATGATTACTATCATTTTATACATTGCATCTTCATCCGGCGGTGAAATCAGCTCCAAAGCTTCGCTGAAGGTAAACCATTTTGTGCGCACAGACTTTGGTGGATCCATAATATGTGTGTGTGTGGGCTGTTGCTGAGTAATCTTTTGTGAAAATCTCTGATAAAAAGCACGAACAAGACCCGACTGCTGATTTGACGTCACCTCCCTTTTTGCGGGAAGTGGCGTGAAAAAATCCAACCTGACGACATCAGTGATGATGTACGTGTCGACGTACGTCAACGTAGGACGAGCTGTGAACACGTACCGGATCAAGAAATAAACCGCAATGACAATTATGAAGATTTTCGCAGTTTCACTGGATTATTATCTGATTTTTCCAAATGATTTAATGGATTAAAACTCTGGGACTCTAAATGCAGGATATGGAAGTGAAAATGATTATTGCTCTGTTTTATTTGGTTGTAATTGTACATTTTAAATATCGATATGCAAGCAGGAGCGCCGGCGCTCCAGGCGGTCTTTAAAGGGTTAAACTGCAGCGCGTCTGGTCTGACCTGGAGCCATGAAGGGTTTCCCCGGCTGGAAGCCTCCGTTTCCCTGCTGGAGGAAGTTCTGGGGCATCCTGTAGGGCCAGGGCGGGGAGAGGCCGTACTGGGGGGTCTTACTGGGCTCCCACATCCAGGGGCCCTGGCTCAGGCCCGCGGGCTGGGCTGGGTGGCCCGAGTCTGGAAACAGAAACAGATATTACCTCCCTGGGTTCAGGTGAACAGCTGCTGCATGGGTTTAAAGGTCAACATCGGCTGTGAGAGTACAGTCCTGCAATCGTTCGTACCCTCTCCAAACCCGCCGGCTTTTCTTCTTCAGTGGATTAAAAAAGAGATAACCATATGATCGTATTATTACTCAAAGAAAACTACCAATGATTCTGACTCTTATGGTCGAGATTTCGTAATAATGAAGCCAAAACCAGAACAATGTGGGCAATACCAAGTACCACAAATCAGGAAGGGTAGATCCTCCAGAACCAGATGTTTCCCTCGGCAGCAGGTGTTTCCATCGACAGTACCGTATTGGCCTGAATATAAGACGGTGTTTTTTGCATTGAAATAAGACTGAAAAAGTGGGGGTCGTCTTACATTCGGGGTCTAGACGTTATACCCATTCACAACGCTAGATGGCGCCAAATATCTATAAAGCCAATGCTGAACTTAACTCCCCAGGCCAAAGCCAACCCGTCACGAAGAAGAAAAATAAAAAGAGCGGTAGCACGAAAAAGAAAAATTAAAGAAATAGCGTTAAGAAAGAAAAGAGAAGAAAATAAGAGAAAAGAAAACAGAAAATGGATGAATGTAACGACAATCTGGAGAAAAGTGGGTTGAATATCGGCCAGGTTAAACGGCAGCTGAGAAGTTATGATGCAAACTTCAAGATGATTATTTGAATGAGGCAAAATAACATGATTTTTTTAGTTTAATCATTTGTTTCAGATGTACTGTAATTATTTTCTGTATAAAAATGGAATTTGGTGTTCAAAAAGTCTTTTTTTCAAACTTGAGTCTTGAAAAAGAGGGGGTCGTCTTATATTCGGGCCAATACGGTCTTTCAGCACCAGATGTTTCCTTAATAAGCAGATGTTTCCTAGAGGGGTACTTGGTATTGCCCGCATGTCATTTTATCTTTAGCTTCTTTTTCTGTTAAATCAACGGCATGTTGAAGAAAAACAGATTTTTGCAACAACAACAAATAAAACAACAACAAACCGGCAGGGTAAAGGAGGGGGCACTAACGTTTGCATGTTGTAAAGCTGGACCTCTATGGAGCCAAATCAAGGCCAAAAGTTTTGCTAATTTGAAAATAAAATTTGAACCTGAAAATAATTTTTTAGTTTCAATTTTTTTTTCCAGTATCAGATCTTTTTTTCAGTTTCACATGTTTTTTTTTTTTCAGTTTCACATGTTTTTTTTCAGTTTCAGATCTTTTTTCTTCAGTTTCACATGTTTTTTTTCTTCAGTTTCACATGTTTTTTTTCTTCAGTTTCACATGTTTTTTTTTCAGTTTCACATGTTTTTTTTTTCCAGTTTCACATGTTTTTTTTTCAGTTTAAGATATTTTTTTTCAGTTTCACATGTTTTTTTTTTCAGTTTCACATGTTTTTTTCAGTTTAAGATATTTTTTTTCAGTTTCACATGTTTTTTTTTCAGTTTCACATGTTTTTTTTTCAGTTTCAGATCTTTTTTCTTCAGTTTCACATGTTTTTTTTCTTCAGTTTCACATGTTTTTTTTTCAGTTTCACATGTTTTTTTTCAGTTTCACATGTTTTTTTTCAGTTTCACATGTTTTTTTCAGTTTAAGATATTTTTTTTCAGTTTCACATGTTTTTTTTCAGTTTCACATGGTTTTCTTTCAGTTTCACATGTTTTTTTTCAGTTTCACATGTTTTTTTTTTCAGTTTCACATGTTTTTTTTCAGTTTCAGATCTTTTTTTTTCAGTTTCACATGTTTTTTTTCAGTTTCACATGTTTTTTTTCCAGTTTCACATGTTTTTTTTTCAGTTTCACATGTTTTTTTTTCAGTTTCACATGTTTTTTTTTCAGTTTCACATGTTTTTTTTTTCAGTTTCACATGTTTTTTTTTTCAGTTTCAGATCTTTTTTTTTCCAGTTTCAATTTTTTTTTTCAGTTTCAGACTTTGGTTAGTGACACATTTCTGTTTAAAAAGCTATTTTAGACCGTACTTGAAAAGTCTGAAACTGGAAAAAAAAAATTGAAACTGTGAAAAATAATTTTCAGGTTCAAATGTTATTTTCAAATTAGCTAAACTTTTGGCCTTGATTTGGCTCCATACACCTTGAGTAAAGTGAGTTGTGTAAAGGTAAAGTGAGTTGTGTAAAGCTTCAGAAACCCCCGACAGACGCCCCCCACCTTCACCCGTGAGTACCTGACTTGACTAAAGTGCCGTTCCCCATGAGTGAGCCCGCCTGTGCCATGTGGTTGTGCCAGTCGCGGCCGGGCCCCCCGGGGCCCCCGACCCCGCCCAGCTGCCGCCCCGCCGGCTGGGCGAAGATGATGCTGGGGTCGTTGAGGTTCAGGGGGCCGGGGTTTCCCCCCGAGCCCGTGGGGCTGCCGCTCCCCGAGCGCAGGGCGAACTTCAGGCCCGGCGGGGACGGGACGGTGGGGGAGGACGAGCTGAGCACCGGGCCGTGGATGGGCCAGGAGGGGGAGGGCAGGTGCACCGGGTGGTGGGGCTTCCCCTGGGAGGAGGGGAGCAGCCCCAGGGTGCCCAGGGCCCCCGGGTGGAAGGGCCCCGGGTGTGAAGGGGGGAAGCTGAAGAGGGAGAGCTGGACCTGCGGGTGGACGGGCTTCTGGGGGCCCGCCGGGCCGCTCTTGCCCACGGCGGCCTGAGGAGAACCGGAGACCTGGGAGGAGCTGGGGGCGGGCTGGGGGGAGTAGGGCGGAGTCTGCCTGCTGTCCGACTGCAGAGAGAGAGAAAAGACAGGTGAGGACATGTGGGTCTGGAGCAGGGGTCGGCAACCCGCGGCTCTAGAGCCGCATGCGGCTCTTTAGCGCCGCCCTAGTGGCTCCTGGTGCTTTTTCAGAAATGTTTAACCTTTTTTTCTTCTTTTCTTTCTCTTTTTCTTCTTTTTTTTAATCTTTTTTCTTCTTTATTTTCTTCTTTTTTTCCTTTTTTTCTTTTTTCCTTTCTTTTTTAATCTCGACATTTGGCCTTTTTTCTCGACTTTTTTCTCGAAATTGTTCTTCAACATTAATCTCGACATTTCAACTTTTTTCTTGAAATTTTGATTTTTTTCTCAACATTTCGACTTTTTTCTCGACAATTCGACTTTTTTCTCAACATTTCGACTTTTTCCTCGAGATTGTACTTCAACATTTTGACTTTTTTCTCGTCATTTTGACTTTTTTCTCGACATTTTGACTTTTTTCTCGTCATTTTGACTTTTTTCTCGACATTTCGACTTTCTTCTCGTCATTTTGACTTTTTTCTCGACATTTCGACTTTTTTCTCAAAATTTTGACTATTTCCTCAACATTTCAACTTTTTTCTCAGCAATTCGACTTTTTTCTCGACATTTCGACTTTTTTCTCAACATTTCGACTTTTTCCTCGAGATTGTACTTCAACATTAATCTCAACATTTTGACTTTTTCCTCGACATTTCAACTTTTTTCTCAGCAATTCGACTTTTTTCTCGACATTTCGACTTTTTTCTCGAGATTTTGACTTTTTTCTCGAAATTTTGACTATTTCCTTGACATTTCCACTTTTTTCTTGAGATTGTAGTTCAACATTAATCTCGAAATTTCGATTTTTTTCTCGAAATTTTGACTATTTCCTTGACATTTCAACTTTTTTGTTGACATTTCGACTTTTTTCTCAACCTTTCGACTTTTTTCTCGAAATTTAAACTTTTTTCTCAACATTTCAACTTTTTTGTTGACATTGCGCCATTTGCCTTCATTCTAAGGCTTATACAAGACTTTTCATTTTTTGCGGCTCCAGACATATTTGTCTTTTGTGTTTTTGGTCCTCTTTCTACATTTTGGGTTGCCGACCGCTGGTCTAGAACAGAACCAGAAGCTGGTGCTCCGGGCCGGGACTCACACATTCAGACGGCTGGCGGGTCCTGCAGGGCCCGTCTGGGCCAGGCTGGGGGATCGGGATGGACTGGGAGCTCACCATGGACCGCACCATGTGAGGAGCTGGGGGGACAGGAAACACGTTTAATTCAGGTAATACAGCATTTAATGATCACACCGCAGTAACCAATCAATCAATCAATCAATCAATCAATCAATCAACCGTATGTATGAAGCATTCTAACGTGCCATAAGGTGATCAAAGTGGCGTACAAGTGCATGAAAACATATGAAACCAACAGGCTTTTAGTTTCCATTCTGCGCGGAAGAAAGTGAATGGATGGATGATGGATGGATGGAAGAATGCATGAATAAATGGAAGGATGGATGAGGAAGGATGGATGGATGTTCTAGTTTCCAAATCCTGAGACTTGTTAGGATCTAATCTTTTAAATAAATGGACATGAGGAACCGGGGGTTTGAGACCTGGGGCTCCGGCGCTCCTCTTCTTCAGGTTCCGGTACTCGGGACAGTCTCTCCGCACGTGTCCCGCGTCCCCGCAGTGGAAGCAGCGTCTGTCCTTGGGCTCGCGCTCGTCCTCCTTCACGTCCTCGTCTTTGTCGTTCTCCTTCTTCTTCATCCTGCGGAGAACGAGGAGGAGTGAGAACAGGCTAACGGCTACGTGCTACTTCCTGTCCGCGGGGCCGGGCGGCGGACGACCTGCGTCTCTTGGGACAGTCCTTCATGTAGTGTCCGATCTTCCCGCAGATCCGGCAGCAGCGGTCGTTGGGCGCCAGCTCGCCGTCCGTCAGCACCTTCGAGTCGAAGAAGTAATCCTGCGAGAGACGAGAGAGGGATTAGCGTTTAGCGGCGTGAGTATGGAGCTAGAACAGTCTCATAATTTGCAAATGCACACACCGTTTCACAAATGCACAGGACAAAATTCACGCAGTTCAAACAGCAGGTGTATCCGCTCTTTTAATCTGATTGGTTTATGATTAAATCGTCCCCCACGTGGGGTGCGCTCTTATGATTGGCTGAAACAAAGGAAGACATCTGATTGGTTGCAGATCCTTCCGTGTTAAAAAAAAAACGTATTTGTGGATCGAGTCACGTCAGAGGAGTCTCAAAAGTCACACGCAAATGCAGCGCAGCTCACAGACAGAAAACGTTTCTAAATCAGGTTATATTTGTGTGCGTATCAAAAATACATTTGTGTATCTTGTCCTACGCACGTGTGAATTTTTCCGTGCATTTGTTGAAACGGTGTGTGCATTTACGAATTATGAGACTGTTCTAGCTCCATACGCGAGGCGTGAGACGGAGCACGGACGAGGACGAGGACACGTACCACTTCGGTGCCGGGGATGGGGTAGAAGGGCATCCCGAACAGCTTCCTGCCGTTGATGAAGGCCTTCATGATGAAGTTGGTCACTGAAAGAGAAGAAGAGGCAGCAGGTCGGTTCACCTGACACCTTCAAATCTGGACCCAAAAGAACCTATAAACCTGAACCGAGTTTCGGTTTCCACCAAGATCAACCTTCGCTGGACAGATGAGACCATGTCCTCCTAAGGCATCACCTTCTAAAACATGTTCTCCTAAACCAGGGGTCGGCAACCCAAAATGTTGAAAGAGCCATATTGGACCAAAAACACAAAAAACAAATATGTCTGGAGCCGCAAAAAATGAAAAGTCTTGTATAAGCCTTAGAATGAAGGCAACACATGCTGCATGTTTCTACATGTATATTAGTTATAACTGGGTCCTCGGCTGCAAATGTAGCTGCTAATGTCTTTCCACATCTCTTTTTGTTACGCAAATCTATGGAAGAGTATTAGGGCCAGGTAGGAGAAAAATAAAAATAATATTTTAGAGGAGGAAGATTTTTTTTTCATTATGCACTTTGAGAAAAAAGTCGAAATGTTGAGAAAAAAGTCAAAATGTCGAGATTAAAAGGGAAAGGAAAAGGGAAGAAAAAAATTAAAAAAAAATGGAAAAAAAAGAAAGAAAAAAAGAGGAAAAAAAGGGAAAAAAAAAGGTCAAACATTTTTGAAAAAGCTCCAGGAGCCACTAGGGTGGCGCTAAAGAGCCGCGGGTTGCCGACCCCTGTCCTAAGACATGTCCTTCTAAAGCCTGCTTTATGGTTCTGTGTTAAACATACGCTGTAGGGTATGCGGCCACGCGGGAGTCTCTCCGTAGGCTACGCCGTAGCCAGACGCTTACCTCCCAAAAATGTAACTACGCGTCGAGGCGACGCAGACCCAACGCAGACCGAGAGGGCTGTGATTGGTTTGCTTGGTAGCAACACTTTTCCAGTTCCAGACTGTGCCATCCCCGCCAATTTTAAACATCTTGTTGTACACGGACAGAACATTATCAACATGGACCAAGTCAAGGAGCGACTCATTGTGGAAGTCCGTAAAAAAAAACAACAAAGAATCAACTAGAGACGACGATAAACCATTCAAGAAAAGAACGTAACCCCCTAGGGGGGGTACTGCACCGCGGCAAAATGGAGTGACGGAGAAGTCCGGAGGGTTCACGACGGCGTCACAGCAACGGCGTAGGCTCTGCGTTGGTTTGACGCAGAACCTTAAATCAGGCTTAAAACATGACCTAAGACATGTCATCCAAAGACATGTCCTCCTAAGGTTCCTACAGACAAACTGGGGGCATTTTAAAGTGCATAAAAGGACTGGTCGGCGTTTACTGGTCGCTGTCATCTTGTCCCAACTCCGTAACCGACGGCAACACATTTTGCACAAATGATGGAGTGCAGACGATTTAAGTGTTGCAGAAAAACAAAGTACTTACTTTTGCGCGAGACTCCGGCACCCAGATTGTGATTCAAGTCAAAGGGATCTGAGGAGGAAAAGACAGAGTAGCTGTGGTAAAAAATATTGATATGGCAATATATATCGTGATACTTTGCGGGCCGATTCGATATCAATATTCAAAATTTTTATATATTTTTTTTTTTTTTTTTTTTTTTTAAATAATAAATCATGTTTCAGACAGGTTGTATATCTAGTACAACTTTATTGTAACATGGGCTTAAATAATATTGTTAATGTTAATTTCATATTATGTAAACAATATGAAAAAAATACGCAAATATGTTGTAACTTTAACTTGTATAGTTACAATATTATGACTGAAATGTTTATTTTTCATTTGTAGTGAAATTTGTCAGCTTTCATGAAACATTTTGTTAAGCAGCACTGATACGTGTCCATGTTTACATAGAATAAGTGGATCAAATGAGCACTGATTTCCTGCATTAATTTAGTTTTTTAGAATTTTCTGTTAATTTGCAGATGGGAAATGTAACTTTTGTTAAGTGGATTCAGTGCAGCCAATAAATTCTGAATTTCTTTAGTGACACAGATATCGTGATGTATCGTGGATGAAATGTCTTGCAATATATAGATTATCGCAGAATCGCTGTATTGTGATATTATCATTATCGTTGGCAAAATATTGGGATATTATTGTACCTATAAGACATTTAAGTTAAACGTTTAAACCAGGGGTTCTTAACCTTTATGACCTTGGGGCCCAATTTTTTCAGTACAGAGTGGCCCGGGGCCCATTAAATATTAACACTGTATAGCAGGGGTATTCAACTAAAACTTGAATACTATATATATATATATATATATATATATATATATATATATATATATATATATATATATATATATATATATATATAAAAGTACATATTTGCCCATTAACATGTGTAACTTGAATTACACATATTTTTTTTATCTTAAAAATAAAATAGATTTAATTTTATTTTTTAAATGCTATTTTATTTCTCTACCAGCAGTTTGAATTTCCCCTTTTCTTTGTCAATTGTCTCAACACATTTTTATAATAAATGAATATAAACACATCTTAACAATTGAACAGTTTTGCAATTTCTCTTTCTTCCCCTTAATCTTATGCCCCACCTTTCTGTGTCGTTCAGTGAGAGAACTGAGCTTTCTCCTGTCAGGACTTTAAATCTGGGCTGGATGGTGTCAGGTTCTCATGTGAAGATGCTCATTGGTGAGCCTGGAACGATATTTAGTTTTAATCATGTTCATTATGGAGAAAGCTGCCTCACAGCTGTATCTGGACCCAAACATGCATGGCAGGATGTTTTAAGATGGTCAGTTTATTTTTCTGTGACTTCAGTTCAGACTTGAGTGAAAATGTTTGATGAAAAACTTTGTGTTTTGTTTCAGTGGCGTTTCACTTTCGCACTTTGAACGCCACGGTCTCTGAACGTATGAGACACTGGTTTTGTCCCAGTGGGAAGACTGAACCAGGATGAATCTGTCCATTCTGGGTTGAACTTTCCTTTCCACCTGTTACGCTTCTCATCTCTGTATATAGAGTCAAGCTAATTACCGTATTTTGTTGACCATACGGGCGCCGTGTGGAAAGGCGCACCTTCAGTTTTGTGTCATTTCTGGATTTAAACACACACACGGCGTGCTGCCTTACAACACACACAAGCATACAAGTGTGCATATTTAAAAATAGAGCGGGAACAAAACCTATTTTGATTTTACTTTAAGTTATTTACATTAATAAGTTGTCAGGACTGCGCGTGTCGGGTTTCATCCGAGCCTGATCAGCTGCAGCGCGGCCAGAGTCCGCAGCTCTCTGGTCGCGCTGCAGCCGAGTCCCTATCCGATGCTTTTGCAAAAGCTCGAACAGTCCAGTCCAGCAGACACGTCAGCCCACGCATCTACATCTACCATCCTTCAGCAGTAACGACGGAGCCGCCGCCCGAGCGGCACCGACCTCCTCGGCCGCGGGGACGCTTCAGGATAAATGATCACGCCGCGCTCGCTCGCTCTGGGCGCAGACGCAAGTAATCGATCCCTCATCCTGGCGGATCTAAACCTACTCTGTGCAAAATGAAGGATGTACTCTGTAAATACACACCATTTCTCTTACTATTACACGTACAGCTAGCTGAGTGTCTTCTCCTCATTTGGTCGGGAGTTGTTATGCAGTCCCGCGGCCCCCGCGGCCCACACGTACAAAACAGAATTCTTTTCGCGGCCCACTAGATGGCGCTCGCGGCCCAAGTGTGGGCCGCGGCCCTATGGTTAAGAATCACTGGTTTAAATGTTCTTCTTAGTGACTTGAATTATTGGATGTTTTGGAGAAGCCATGGTCCTATGACTACTTAACTATTAGCTAGACGAGCTACCTCAGTGACAAACTAAACAAGCTGTCAAAGATCCTGTTTCGAACACTTTAACTCTCTGTTACAGTAATCATAATACTGCACTTTAATTACTTCAAAGGCTTGTTAACTACAGTTTACACTGTTTCAATAAATTGAACTAATTTTCTCATTACATCTTTGATTCATTTTGTCCAGCTTTTGCAAGCTGTAGATTCAATCAGACACATATAATGTGTAATTTGATGTTTTTAGTTTTCGGTTCAATAAATTCAATCCAAGTAAACAGAATACTCACTAGACGTCACCAAAACCCTCTGTCTCTCTGTCCCCTTTAAATCTTTCAGAAAATTATGCAAATGTATCGGATTACATCGAATCGCGTCAAATCGTATCGTGAGCTGAATATCGTGGTATATATCGTATTGTGAGCTAGTATCATGTATCGTATCGTGAGACCAGTGAGAACAGCAACAAGCTGACAGAGCCAGAACCAGAGGCGGGTCAGTACCTTCGATGGCGATGCACTTGCTGGTCCACTGCTTCTCAAAGGTGGTGAGCCGCTTCCTCTGGCGGATGCTGATGACGTGCTCCTTGAAGTCGAACTCCTCGGTGTAAAACCGCAGGAGCCCCAACCACAGCTCCCCCACCGACTCTGCGTTCGGCCGGCGGTCCGACAGGCGGCGGCGCTGCGCGTGAAGGAGACCGACAACAGAACCTCATTCATTCTTCATCATCATCATCATTCATGCATCAACTGCGACTCTGGAGTAGGTAGGAATGGGCGATATTTTACCGTTCATGATATACCGTCAAAAAAATTCCCCACGGTAAGAATTTGTCATCTCGTGGTAAAAACGATAAATTCCCGTTGATGATGTTTTTGTGTAAAGCTGATTTATGGTTCTGCGTTAAATCGACGCACAACGTACGTGTGAAAGAAAGAAAGAAAGAAAGAAAGAAAGAAAGAAAGAAAGAAAGAAAGAAAGAAAGAAAGAAAGAAAGAAAGAAAGAAAGAAAGAAAGAAAGAAAGAAAGAAAGAAAGAAAGAAAGAAATGAGCAAGAAGAAAGAAAGAAAGGAGCAAAAAGAAAGAAAGAAAGAAAGGAGCAAAAAGAAAGAAAGAAAGAAATGAGAAAGAAAGAAAGAAAGAAAGAAAGAAAGAAAGAAAGAAAGAAAGAAAGGAGCAAAAAGAAAGAAAGGAGCAAAAAGAAAGAAAGGAGCAAAAAGAAAGAAAGAAAGAAAGAAAGAAAGAAAGAAAGAAAGAAAGAAAGAAAGAAAGAAAGAAAGAAAGAAAGAAAGAAAGAAAGAAAGAAAGAAAGAAAGAAAGAAAGAAAGAAAGAAAGAAAGAAAGAAAGAAAGAAAGAAAGAAAGAAAGAAAGAAAGAAAGAAAGAAAGAAAGAAAGAAAGAAAGAAAGAAAGAAAGATAAATTCCCGTTGATGACGTTTTTGTGTAAAACATGGTGGATCTGAGAGCGAGGAGCTTGAGTCATTCCAGTTTTGCAGTACAGGTGTAACTCATTTAATTGGTTTTTATTAATTAAATTTAATTGGTGTAGTTTAGTAGTATTTAGTATTATTTTAGACCAGTGTTTTGGCTCCAAAGACTGAATGTGGTGATAGATTTATAGTTACAAAGGTGGAGTTGAATTGGTATTTTTTTATCGTCATCGGGATAAATGCCAGAAATTATCGTGATAAATCTTTTAGTTCATACCGCCCATCCCTACTCTGGAGTCACTTCAGGCTCCAGGCGGACTCTCCGGGACCAGATCCTAAGAACGACGGGGGTCCGGAGGATTGAAGCGGAGCTGCCCTCGTGGTCCAACTCACCAGATCTTCAAGGTCGCCGAAAAAGAACGCGTTCCAACCATCGACCATCCGCTGAGGGACGGCGTCACCGTCGAAGATCTACAAGAGAGCAGATGCTAGTTTTGAAAATGCAAATGCTAGTTCTGTTTTATTATTGTAGCTGTAGTTTTTTTGTTTTGTTTAAAAAATTTTTTTAATTATTTATTTTTTTTGCATATGACGAGGAGAGAATCTTTGACCGTACTGCTTCCATTATCTATGCCAATTATGACAGTACTATGATCATCTTGTTACCATGAGATTCTTAATAAAAAATTGATCACAAAAAAAAGAGCAGATGCACAGCTTCAACCATGGCTCGGCGTTTGGGGAGCGGCCCGGGTGCCGGCTGGACGGACGTACCTCCTGCAGGACGGGGATGACCGGCGGCTCCCGCTGCTGCAGGAAGTAAAGCACCATCAGGATGTAGGCGTAGGACGAGAGGCTTCCTCTGGAGGCGTCTCCGATGTCGCAGCGCTGCCAGGACCAAAGACACAACACCTGATGAGCTGCGCGTTGATCATAAAGTTGCTTTCGTCAATGAAAATTAAGACTAAATATCATCGTCAACGAACCTTTATTTGCTGAGGAAAACGAGACAAGTTCATGTGACGATAATGATAATTAAATATATAATACAATATCGTAGAGGAATAAAAACCAGACTAAAATATAGATTACAAAATAAAAACTCTGCTAAAATGTGTCTTCATTTTTCGTGACCAAAACGAGACAAGATGAAATGTTATAACAAAGATCCTTAATATCCATTTTTCAAGTTGTTTCCTCTCGTTTAGTCTTTAAACCAGTTTAATCTTTAGATCTTTGGATATACTTTCCTACATAGACGTGGAAAAGAAAACCCAATGTGTCGTCGAAAAAGAAAATAAATAAATATGTTGTAAACTCAAATTAGAGTCTTATGTATCTGGAAAAATGTATTCTTGAGTCTATAAGGTAACAATAATATAATAACAAGATAACCTTGTTTGAATTGTAAAATGGGTTTGGCTAAATACAATCTTTGACTAAAACTAGACTAAAATGGACAATTCTGACTAAAATGAGACTAAAATGCTCAGACTTTTAGTCGACTGAAACTTGACACGACTAAAAGGAGAATGAACGTGACTAAAACTAATACAAACTATATTGATAGCTTGACCCAAAAACTAAACTAAAACAGGCTGATAGAAACAACACTAGTTGATCAGACCCCCCCCGCACGCGCTCGGTTTGCAGACGCACCTTTGCGAAGACCTTCATGGTGTAGCCCAGGAACTGCACGCGCGAGTCCAGCGCCGCGTACGTCGCCAGCATCCGGGTGTTGTGTTGAGCCTGCGGAGGAGATCGCTCGGTTAGTTCACACAGACCCCTTTTACACCAAGCTGGTTCCAGGGCTGGTTCTGGGCTAGAGCCAGACTTAGCGCCAGTTCTTTGGTTTTACACAGCCTAAGCACCGGCTCCTGGCTCTCAAAACTGGTGCTACAGGAGAACCGACTCATTGCTGGGCCAGCTCAAAGAACCAGTTTCGTCGGGGGCTACGTGCTTACGTCGGGGGCTGGGGGCGGGGCTGGGGACGGTGCTCCTGAACAACCAAAGCAGAATAAACACGGAAGAGCGCCGTTTTTAAACAACGGAGCATTGAAGACGGCGGTTAAGCAAGCAGACTCTTTTATTATGACATCAATTTATTTAATAATGGATGTAAAACAGAAGCAGCAGTGGTCTACGGTACATTCCATCAACAGTAACGTTGGCGGGCTCCGTGCCGCCGATGGAGCGAGGACGTGAGGCTGCCGCTCGATCGGCGGGTTCCCGGCCCACGGGGAAGCGTTCCAGCCCTGGGACGCTTGGACGCGAGGCTGCGCTCCATCGGCGGGCTCCGTGCCGCCAATTTTTATTAAATAAATGGATGTCATAATAAAAGAGTCTGCTAACTTAACCGCCGTCTCCAACGCTCGATCCATTTATTTAATAAAAATTCCTGGCCCGCGGGGACGCCTCCCAGCCCGCGGTTCTGGTTCCGCGTTACACCAACGCAGAGCCTACGGCGTATGTTACGTAGGAGGAGAGGAGTTCCTGAGGAGAGGAGCTGCTGTGCCCCGGGGCTGCCGGCTCTCGAGTCAAATTTCTTAACAGGCGTTATTTGGAAAAACGGTTCTTACTTAGAACCAACCGCGAACCGGCTCTAGCACCAGCCCTGGAACCAGCTTGGTGTAAAAGGGGTAAGAGACGGAGTCCAGGGGGCGGGCCTTCAGATGTGGGCGGGGCCTCCACTCACCAGCGTGTTGTAGAGGCTGATGTCTCCCTCCAATCCGCTCTGCCGGTGCTCAAACTTCACGATAGGCACTTTGGCGGTGGTGATGGGCAGGATGTTCCTCAAACCTGCGGCGGCCGGGACACGGGAGACGGTCAGTGACCCCGACCACAGACACGATCAAGCTACGGGAGAAACCAGCAGCTAAACGGCGAGTCACCTGCGTGCTTCTTCAGGATCTTTGCCAGGCCTTCGATGATCTCTTTGCAGTTCAGCTTCTGTTGAGGGATCAGAGGTGGTGAACACGAGGAAAATAACCCTTAACTGCATGAATCACACGCGTCTAGGACGCCCACCTCGGCGGTCTCGTGGCCCTCCAGGGTCATGCAGATGTCAAGGTCGCTGTCACGGAAACCAAAGCCATTTTTAGAGGATCCGAACAGGCAGAGCTGGGCTTTATCTGTGGATGGAAGGCAAAGAACGATGATTATGTAGCAGAAAACACTGATGGGATGAAGAAGCCGACGCCTTTGGACTCCAAAAGGAGAGGAACAGACGGCCCAACTCCGCCAAACGTGTATCCATGACAACGGAAGGTTGTTTACATGACGAAGAGGCCGATAGAGGTTTCCACAGACACTTTCCTACATAGACGTGGAAAAGAAAACCCAATGTGTTGTCGAAAAAGAAAAAGATGGGGAGAAATGCGGAAAAATAAATATGTTGTAAACTCAAATTATAGTCTTCTGTATCTTGAATGAAAGTATTCTTGAGTCTATAAGGTAGGGGTGTAACGATACACTAATCTCATGATACGATACACGATATTGAGGTCACGATAACGATACGATACGATATTATAGCAGTATTTTTTTAACAACCTTGAATGAGGAACATGAAAAAATTAAAAAATTATCTTTTATTTGAAAGACACAAAATACAAAACAATGCTGTGTGTTTGCCCTATTGTTACAGTTTGTAATGCTTTATAACTGTTTAAGTTTTAAAGAGAAAGCCAGGCCAACCATTTTCCACAAACTGAACTAAAAGTAAATGTCAGGTTTGCATTATGCATCTTCAGTTTCAAACAAGTAAAAATATTTAGCCACAAACTGAATAGTTTCTCTCATGTATGACTTGACTTTTTTTTTCTCCAGAAATTTAACAACTAAAATTAAATAAATAAATAAAAGTAAATAAATACATACAATTTTACATCATAAAACAGATTGATTCATGCTCACCTTATAAGTGTAAGAGGAGATTTATTTTTGTTAAGAAAGTTATTTTGGTAATTCAGGGTTCATTATTTTATAGATATATTCTTTATATTCTGATGTAAATCAGGGACTATAATGACACTAGTCAGTTTATCTGTAGTGATTAGTCTGTTTTAGATTGGGCGGAGTGATACGCCACAGTACGGCACTAGCTGCTGTGTTGATGTTCTAAAATCCTACACTGTTGAGGGACAGTAAAGTACACTGGAACTCAGCAGAAGTTTCCCCGTGTTTATCCTACTCATGACCCAAAAAAGTTTTAATTTAATAAGGTAAGGCTTAACTCTACACCAGCCTTACATAAGTAAAAGTTCAGAGCGGAGGAAGATTTTGGTCCGCGGGTCGAGGCGCCGTCAGCTGCGCGTTTCTAGTCAACACAATAGATTAATATTAATAACCCAATATCACGATACAGGTTGTCACCTCCACGACATGTTTCGTGACGTTTTTTGTATCGCGAAATTTCGTGGCACGATATATTGTTACACCCCTACTATAAGGTAACAATAATATAATATAATATAATATAGTATGAACGTGACTAAAACTAATAAAACATAAAATGATAGCTTGACCCAAAGACTAGACTAAAACTAGAATTGAAACAGGCTGCTAAAAACAACACGATAAAAGATCAAACCAGTTCCTCTGCAGCAGCTGAACTCTCACCGTTGAACTCCTTCCTGATGAATCTCTCCAGGCCGACGAGGATCTGCTCCCTCTTCTGCTGCTCCAAGTGCGAAGGCGACAACTCGTCTGCAAACCAACAAACAAACACAAACTTAGTTGCGATTAAAGAATAAACGGCCTCAGATCTACCGGAGCGACAGTCACAGCGAGTCTGGTTTGATAGAGCTGCTGATTGTTCGACATAAAAGTGATGTTCCCAAACTGGCGGAGAGACGTGGTCTCGCCAACGTGTCCTGGATCTGGTCCAGGACCGCTGTCCGTCTGGATATGCTGGAAGGAAGCCTCTAAACCTGCTGCAGAGAAGCTGCTGTACTCCTTACTTTTAACTTATAGACACAAGTAACCACAACAGTCCTGACATGTCTCAGTTCAGAAGACCAGTATCAGATCAACAGAAACCATCGATGTCCATCCCTGGCAGCGCATCGGTTGTCCGGGTCGACCTCGCTGTTAGTGGCGACGTTGTAACACGTGAGCGCTCGAGTGGATGAAGCCTTGCTGAACGGTGTTCTTCACTTTTGAACAGCTTAAATAGTAGAGCTGGAGGTAAACGATTATTTCTAAAACAATTAATCTGGCGATTATTTTATCTATTTATTAGTCGACTAATCTAAGGAGTAATTGGATGATTATTCTAACAATTATTTTTCTGTTGTTCGATTAATAAAAACTATAATGTATCATATAAATAGAAAAAAAAACTCTTAAAAATTGTTTATTAAAGGCAGTTAATAAAATCATACAAAATAAAAAGAACTGTTTACTCTTACAGTCCAACAAAAATCTCTCCTTTAAAAAATTACTGAATATTTTAAAAATACACTGCCATTTATCCAAATTTGTTAAACATTTTCATATTTGGATAAAACAGGGCACTGTTTCACACGAAGTACATATTTTGATTACATAAAAAAAAGTCTAATCATGAAAGGAACTTTTTCTACGGGGGATGGAACTAAAAAAACAAGTTGTTTTCGGTAGGAACCATTTTCCAGTGACACTTTAGCGTCTGCTAACCAATTAAAAAAGGTTTTTCATGCTAGTAAACGGAGTTATGACCAGAAAACATCAAATAGGAGCTGATGCAGACCATAATTTGATCATGTGACTTCGTTTTATTATCATTATTATGCTGTAGATGTGGCTGTTTTGCTAGTGTGAATCAACTTCAGAAGGTTTTTGGGACTAAAGTTAAAGTATTCACATAGTTTTGATGACTTAGAGCTGTTTTTTGGGTTTTTTTACAGGACTTTGTTGGGCTGTGATGAGGTTGCAGTTTCAGTCCCATCCTGCAGAGTGAGGACTGTTTGTTTTGGGTGACTACCGTATTGTCCCGAATATAAGACGACCCTGATTATAAGACGACCCCCTCTTTTTCAAGACTCAAGTTTGAAAAAAGACTTTTTGAACACCAAATTACATTTTTTTATACAGAAAATAATTACGGTACATCTGAAACAAATGATTATAATATATTGGAGAGAAAAAGCATGTTATTTTGCCTCATTCAAATCATCATCTTGAAGTTTGCATCATAACTTCTCCTCAGCTGCCAGTTAACCTGCCGATCTTCCACCCACTTTTCTCCAGATTGTCGCTACGTTTTTCCATTTTCTGTTATCTCTTCTCTTATTTTCTTCTCTTTTCTTTCTTACCGCTATTTTTTATTTTTCTTCTTCGTGCTACCAGCTATTTTTATTTTTCTTCTTCGTGACAGGGGTTCGCTTTGGCCTGGGGAGTTAAGTTCAGCATTCGCTTTAAAGATATCTGGAGCCATCTAGCGTTGTGAATGGGTATAACGTCTAGACCCCGAATGTGAGACGACCCCCACTTTTTCAGTCTTATTTCAATGCAAAAAACACAGTCTTATATTCAGGCCAATACGGTAACGTGTGCGTGGAGATGTGTCGACAACAAAATATGACGTAGATGATATTTTGAAGCTACCGGCCTCTTTAGTGGAAAACATCTGTTCTAAATGTAGCCTTCATTAAAGTTCATGACATCAGAATCATCTCCAGCTCAAGCGTGGGCGTGGCCACGGCGGTCTGGGGGAGGAGCCTACGTACAGTAGCACAGCTTGCAGAGGCCGTCCAGGATGTCCCGGAAGCGCTCGTTCATCGGAGGCAGAACCGCCAGCTCGATCTTCTTGAAGTCCTCGGGACAGTCGTCCTTCAGGTGACCGTCTCGCTTGCAGATGCTGCACACGACCGTCGGAGGCTGCAACGACAAGAGGACCAAAGTGTTTCCCACCAGAACGAGCAAACGTCTGTCCTGCATGAAAACGTCTCCGGTTCGCGGCCGGTGAGGACACCGGACACCCGTGACGGGTCAAACCAGCAGGACCGGAACCTGGGGAAGCTACTAGAGATGCACCGATCGATCAGCCACCAATCACAATAGGGCCACCTATCAGTTCTGATAGGAGTTCTCAAAATAGTTCAAAGCTGATCCGATGACGTTTACAACAACAAACTGCCGCCGGCTCTTGCATTCCTACATCTCAGACCGAGGTCTCCTAAGGGGGCGTGACAGTCTCTACAAAACATCAACACTGAAACTGGCGTCGCCGGTATGGGAGTTTTACAATGTCCAAAAAGGACAACAAATTTGCAGTTTGCAAGGTGTGCAAAGGAGATGCCCCGAGGAGGAATGTTACAACAGAATTTCAACACAACGAAGCTGATAAGACATTTGAACGTTTCTCACATCAAGGAGTATATTAAGTTGTCAAAGTCGGCCGCTAAGGCAGAGAAAGAAAAGGAGGAGCAGCAACACCACTAACTCAACTGTAACAGAGACCTATAAACAACAGCAACAACAGCAAAAAAAATTACGAACTACATCACAAGGTGATGGATTCATAAGCCTTGATCATCCTTTCTAATACAAGACATCGGGTTTAAACGCCTCGTTAGCTGCTTGGATCCCGGTACACACTGCTGAGTCGTAAATATTTCACTGATGAAATCCCGCCGGATTTAAACCAGACTATATACAGTCACATCCAACCCTTAACCCTCACGCAGGACGACAGTCGTGTCAGTCGCTCCACGAGTAACATCTGGAGTTCTAGTGTGAAGAGTTTCACTCACAAGAGTTTCCTCACACGCGGCGGAGGCTATCGCTAAAGCTTTCACAAAGCTTTCATAATTAATTTTTATTTCAAGATTTAATTCCTTTTTCCACAGGAAAACTAAGGTTTACAGTTTACAACTTGTATCAACTCTAAGAGAATGACATGTCTGCTGTTGTGTGTGTTGGTGTACATGTTGTACATAATTACTGCCACAAGAAAGCTTAAACTAGTAAGCTTCATTTACTTTTTGTAAGTGTCAAAGTCAAAGTCGTCATCTAAGAGTCTCTTGAGTGAAATATTGCACATCAATCTGCAATAAAACAGTCAATTCATGATACTTTCTCATCTCCTCATTTTTAGTAGAGACAACAATATCGAAGAATTTATGGATTTCATGGTGTGATCGGTGATCGGAAATATCGGGATTGGCAGATACTGCTTTCGTTGATCGGCCCTCAAAATCCTGATGGGTGCATCTCTAGAAGTTACTCCCCAAGAACGTCAGCTTGAGCATCAAACTTTGATTTCACTCTCGTGTCGTCAGAGGAAAAATCCATCTTCCCCACGTGAACAAGCTGCTTACCTTCCCACCGGTGAAAATCATCTTATCAAACACGTAGTGCAGGTCGTCTGAGGCGACAGGTCCAGCCGTCTTCCCCCCCTCTTCCTCCTCTTCTTCTTCTTCCTCCTCCTCCTCCTCCTCCTCCTCGTCGCTGTCCAGCAGGCCGTTGGGGGAGGAGGAGGAGGGTTTGTTCCCCTCCCGTATTCCCAGGTTCATGAGTTCAGCATCTAAAGTCTTCCCGTCTTCCCCGTCGCTGTCGGGCTCCTCCTCGTCCTTCGACTCCTGTCGTCCTCCCGGAGTGCCGTGACGTCCCTCATCCTTCCCATCATCCTCCTCTCTGTTCGTGAGCGCATCCTCCGTCATCCCCGGTCCCTTCAGCCCTCGCCCCCCCGTCCTCTTGCGTCTCCGGCGTCCCCCGGCGCCTCTGGTCTGAGGGCAGGCGAAGTATTTGTAGGCGGTTCGGAAACGCTCCTGGATGGACTCGAACACCATCTGGCTGTTCAGGCTCCGCGCCACGTTCCTCTTCAGGGCGAACGGATCTGGAGAAGGAAGAAGAGACGGGTGAACCTCTGAGATCTATGGGCTCAAATTAAAGCCATAAATATTTTGTATTATATTCTGTAAATAAACTTTGTACTTGTAGAAATATTTTGTGCATGTGCAAAAAATATTTGTACTTGTAGAAATATTTTGTGCATGTGCAAAAAAAGTACAAAAATAGAGACATATTTTTTATCAACAAAACAAATTAAAAAAATTTCAAATAACAAAATAACATATTTAAATATTTTTTGCACATGTACAAAATATTTCTACAAGTACAAATATGTTTTGCACATGCACAAAATATTTCTACAAGTACCAATTTTTTTTGCACATGCACAAAATATTTCTACAAGTAGAAATATTTTGTGCATGTGCAAAAAATATTTGTACTTGTAGAAATATTTTGTGCATGTGCAAAAAAAGTACAAAAATAGAGACATATTTTTTATCAACAAAACAAATTAAAACATTTTCAAATAAAATAACATATTTAAATATTTTTTGCACATGCACAAAATATTTCTACAAGTACCAATTTTTTTTGCACATGCACAAAATATTTCTACAAGTACAAATATTTTTTGCACATGCACAAAATATTTCTACAAATAAAAATATTTTTTGCACATGCACAAAATATTTCTACAAGTACAAAAAATATTTGTACTTGTAGAAATATTTTGTGCATGTGCAAAAAAAGTAAAAAAATAGAGACATATTTTTTATCAACAAAACAAATCAAAAAAATTTCAAATAACAAAATAACATATTTAAATATTTTTGCACATGTACAAAATATTTCTACAAGTACAAATATGTTTTGCATATGCACAAAATATTTCTACAAGTAAAAATATATTTTGCACATGCACAAAATATTTCTACAAGTGCAAAGTGTATTTACAGATACAAAATATTTATGGCTTTAATTTGAGCCCATAGAGATCCCCCTGGACGGTGCGGTGGCTTCTCTTGAACCGGACCGGCCACCCACCTTCGATGGCGAGCCGCCGCCGAGGCCAGTTCTTGCCCTCCCGGGACAGCAGCTGCTTCAGCCGGATGCTGATGATGTGTTCCTCCAGAGCGAACTCCAGCGTGTAGAAGCGCAGCAGCTCCAGCCACAGCTGGCCCAGAGACGCCCCCTTGCCCTGGTCCGTGGTCAGGTTGATCTGCAGGAGGAAGCAGGAGAGGTCAGCGCGAAAAACACAAAAACAGGCTGGTTTTTCTTCTTAAAAGTCATGAATCAGTAACAATTAACTGGGTTTGTGTCTTAATTAGCTATAAAATGACATTCACTGCGTTTACCGACGTCAGTTTTCCCACGTCGGTAAATTTGGTGTTTTGATAAAAAAAAAGAAAATAAACAACCTTTTATCTGTTTTGACTGTGTGCTGATAGGCTTTCATTCCCCTTTAAAGGGGAATGAAAGCAGCTCAAGCAGTAAACAAATTACCGTAGATGACCATTTAGTAGCCCGGGCGTTTAATATGTTAAATCCACTTGGACCCCAGGCGTTTATAAGAACCAGGCGGGTATTTGCACCAGGCTACAATTTATTTTTGCAATGAGCAGCACCAGACCATTACTTACAAAGAACATATGAGATCACCATAAACCACTGGAACTAAAATTGTACACACTGTACACAACACAACACCTCACGACGAGCTCCCGATCACGAATCGTGAGGTCGCAATAAAATCAAGCGTGTTTGAAATCCTGGTCTCTCCTCGTGAAGGAATCACAGTTGAAGCAGCTACGACCCGATTGGACTCATCCTTTCACAGAGAGCATGCGCAATCTCTGATGTTACGTCAAAAACTATTATTTGTAGTTTAAGTTTTGCAAATTCACATTACAAATCATGTTTTAATAGCAAAAAAAAAGAGCGCAGTTCCACGTACGGTGCGTGTCGCCGCGTCCCCTACGCCGTAGGCTCTGCGTTGGTGTAACGCGGAACCATAAATCAGCCTTCAGTGTGTGCGCTGTCTGCTGAACTCTTTTTTCTCTTCTCGTTTTGCTGGGACGCCGGGTTCCTCCGCCGAGACCTTTTGCGGTACGCGTTCTTTGTTGTGTCTAAAAATGATTCGCAGTGCACACACCCAATCAGAAACGGTACAGATATTTTGGGATTTTAATATATTAAAAAAAAAAATTATAAATAATAAAGAATCCCCATAACCTTTGATCAGGTTGGCAGGACGCACGTTTGGGTGTGGGAACAGCCCACCCCTGCCCCAAAACCGGCCTCGAGTTCCAGTACACAGACTTCAGGTAAACATGTGCATTTTATATGCATGCAAACATTTTTGGAGCGGAGCGGGGTGCAGTGTTACTGGAGCGCTGAGCGGTTATGGGTGGAGCGTTTTTTTTTTTCTCGTGCTCTGATATACAAAGACAGTTTGTCTGTGTAACGGCGACACACGGAGCTGATCAGAGCAGTATGAACGATACTGTACACAATACAATGCAAATACAGTGTTATTACCAGGTTATTACCGGTAGTCGCCCGGGCGTTTAATTGAACCGGCGTTTATTATGCCAAATGGGCTCGGACCCCCGGCGGCTATTAGAGCACAGGCGCGTATTTGCGCGCAGGCGACTATTTGGTCATCTACGGTATTTTAGCTTGTCTGATTTATTCTGTCACCAGACACACAGCTTGCCATGAAGCACCCGGCATTTTTCAGGTATTTCATGACAAACCGTGTCCGATAACAGAGAAACCAAACAAGCTACAGTAAATATAGATAATATGAACTTCAGAATCAGAATCAGAATCAGCTTTATTGGCCAGGTTCGAACATTGTCCAACAAGGAATTTGACTCCGGTAATTCATTGAACTAATATAACATTTAGAAATTTAAGCTGAAATGTCCAGCATTTTCTCTAAAGAAAAAGAGTTTTCAAAACTAGTGGGACTACTGGAATTAAAGTTCACCAGGCAAAAATGTAATGATGAGAAAAAAAAAAAAAAAAAGACATACAAATCGATTTTTAGGAATTAATATGAGAATCGATTTAGAATTAAAAAAAACGATTTTTGTCAACACAGGCCTACGCAAGACGCAAACAGGACGTCCGTTTGCGTCTTTGAGGAGGTCCTTTGAGGATTTCCAGCACCTGAATCAGGACTTGCGTACCATCCCATCCCGTACCGTCGCATTTATCGTGCATTTATCGTTATCGAGGTAAAACTGCCCAGTTTATCGTGATATTGATTTGAGGTCATGTCGCCCAGCCCTAGCTTTAACCATATATGTCACAGCTCAGTTTGTCCATGTCAAAGCTGCGGTGTCCCCCAGGGCTCTGGACTCAGACTCCTTTCATTCCCCCTTCACTTGCGTCCCCCTTGGTAACATCATTGAATAAACGCTCGGCTCGACTCACCAGGCCTTCCGTGTAGTGACCGTCGTCAAGTTTCTTCTGCTCCGGCTTCGACCTGCTCTCCCCCCGGGCCTCGTTGCGGTTCTCCCCCCGACCCTCCGTGGAGCTCGGGGGTCTGTGCTCCCACTTCACGAACATGTCCAGCACGATTCCAGTCAGGTGATACTCGTCCACCCGCTTCACCTCGAAGCCTTCGATCTGAACGGGAACAGAAATGAGCAGAAACTCAAGGGGGGGTTCAGGTCTGCAGCTCGGTCCAGGTAGCGGACTTCCTCGTCCCCGTCACCCTGCTGGTGAGACGCTGAAGTGCAACAGTTTGCTCAGGGAAAACTTTTACAGGTATTAAAAATAAATCAAATAAAAAACATAATCCTTCATGTTTTTGTTGAACACCTGAACCAGCAAGACCAGAACCTGAAAATCAGACCTGCAGGTCTGGATCCAGACCTGCAGTTCCTCTACTGACCACCAGGGTCTGGATCAAGACCTGTCTGTTAACTTAAATAAATAAATATATAAACATATTTACAGTCTGGTACTAAAGAAAGGAACAGTTTCTGTCTGGAAACGCCCATTAACGGGAGGTAGAAGGCGTTGCCGTGACGACAGGAGTTAAAGAGGGAATCTCTGATACAAAGATGTTTCAGTGATATTTTTAAACAACGTGTCTCTCAGTTGGAGGCTGAACAACTAACAAAAGGTTCAACATCTCAGTCCCTCGGTGATGAGTAATCTGATTACAATCTTCCGTCTCCAGAGCTCCAAGGCCCTTTCACTACTCCAACAAGGAAGTGACTCACGCCGGGAAGCTTTTCGGAGAAATGAAACCTAAACTCCGAGCCTTAAGTTTCACCGATGACATCACGGTGTCCGTCGTCACGGCAACCCCTCCCACACAAGCCCCAGCAGCGTTTCACCACCGCCACATTGATCACATTTATTACATTCATCAATGATGAATATCAGCGTAGTTTAACGGGTCGTTTATGTTTATATTATTGTGATTTTTAGCAGGAACAAGTGGGGTTTTATCAGACTGGAACAAACCATAGAAGAAGAAGTGTAACTATAATTTGTTTAATATCCTTTTGAGATTCATTTGATTCATATTTAACATAAACAGAAGTTTAAAGTTGGAAGGCTTTACAGGCGTCTCTATCTATATTTATTTTTGTTTTTCATGATTTCACCTGCTATATTAACACAGACAACCCCCCTGCCCCGACAGGTTCACATGGAGGTGAAATACAACCATAAAGGACCAAAACTGTTTTAAAACCAGGCTGTAGATGTCAAGTTGGACGTTTAAACTAGGGCTGCAGCTATTGAATATTTTGGTGATCGATTATTCTATGAAATATTGCATCGATTAATCGGATAAAACTTACTTTTTCTTTATTAAAGCCCAATTATAAATACACAATAGAAAACAAGACAGATTACTTGATTAAAAAACAACCAATTTGTTTCTTTTATGAGAATAATTGACATTTATTTACATATTATGCTAACTAGTACATTTTCCAATAAAAATAAATACAATTATTTTAAACTTAACATTTCCTGAAACATTAAAAAAAAAATTTTTTTTTAAGTATCAAAAATAAAGAATATTCTCAAACACTGCTTTTAAATTGTGCAACTTCACATTCAGAACCAACACGTTTCAACGGAGACGCTTGGCTGTGGACTGGGACAAGAGTCTTACACTATGTTTTTATTATTTTTATAGATTTTGTATTCATTTTTAATTTGAAATAATCCAACACTTTCCGCATCTTTTTTCTCTTCCTCTTATTACTTTCGCTTTGCTTCGTTTTCTCATTGTCCCTGTTGTCAGTCCCGGCCGGCTAAACTGTTCACACACGTTACGAAAAGCGCGATGCCGCCTTCTTCCGCTTTGTAAGGGACACATGCGTGTTAGCACGTTATCACGTTAAAAAGAAGCTGTGCGAAACGTGAAGTTTAAATTTATTTTTTATTTAAACGAGGCTTCGAGGCAGAGGAAATTCCTCCATCATTTTTTGTAATCGAATTACTCGAGGAATCATTGCAGCCCTAGTTTAAACCCTGAAGGTCACCGACTGACCCGCCCTTCGAGCCGGACCCCGGTGGCCAGCGAAGGAACTGCAGCGTCGTCGTGTAGAGAGACCGATCGGAGACTCACGTACCCAGCGGCCCAGGTAGACGGGGAGGACGGGATCCTTCCTCTGCTGCAGGAAGAAGATGACCATCAGGGCCAGCGAGTACGACGGGACGCCTCCTTCGGACTGGCAGTCGATGTGACACAGCTGCAGACAAACATGTACAGGGAAGATACGTTTTTGAACTTTATTCAAACTAAAATATCAACCTTTATGATGCAGGGAACCTCTGGCCAGTGGTGCAACTACAGACTCTGGTTACTGCAGTAAAACCGATGGGTGGATCATCGTTTGATCTTTTTAAAACACAATTACACGGCTACAAATCCTGAACTCAACCATGTTTTTATTTTCTAGTTCTCCTGAATACTGATCTGTTTTTTTGTTCTATTATTCCATAAAACTAAAGGTCAATTTAAAAAGAGAGAACAGAATCTAAAGACAAACTTTAAACCGTTATAATTTTACAACCACGTCATGGTGCATCGCCACACAGCCAGTTCCCTTGGAGATGACCCGGTGGCCGCCTCTGTAACCCCTTCAGAAGGGCTGGTCCCTGTAGCACTCTATAATGTAATAATTTCCTGAAAATGTAATAACCCCTAAAAATGTAATAAAATTTGCACTTAACTCAATCGAAAATTTAATAAAAGCCAATATAACATAACATATAAATAACATTTTTACCAATAATGTAATACCTTATTACATTATTGGGAATTTATTACATGGTACTCAAAGTCTGCAATTTAACCCAATAGTCATAACATTCTTAGATACTTAAAACACAAAATGTAGAACTCTGCACTGAAAATGAATATATATATTACATTATTTGTCAAGTATTACATTATCAGTTTTGGAAAAAAAAAAAAAAAAAGACCCACCTATAAATGTAATAAATAATAAGGTATTACATTATTGGTTAAAAATGTTATTACAATATCAGTTAGGATATATTATTACATTATTGGTGAAGTTATTACATTATTGGATTTTATTACATTTTGGATTGAGTTAAGTGCAAATTGTATTACATTTTCAGGCGTTATTACATTTTCAGGAAAGTATTACATTATAGGGTGCTACAGTCCCCCCCCCAGCGGAGGTTCCCGGTCTTACCCTGGCCCAGTAGCGGAAGGCCAGCACCAGAGGAGCCAGTCTGGGTTCCAGTTTGACCAGAGCTGCCAGGTGGTTGGTGGTGAGACAGGCCACGTCGTTCCCCGCGCTCACTTTACACATCAGACCGCTGCGAGAGAGAGAGAAACCAGTCACGGAGGGCAACAGCTGGGAAAAAACACCCATAATGCACTGCAGTCTTCCTATCAGGTGGATTTTTCCTTGTTGCACTGAAGTCGGCTCGCGACTCAAAGGTCAAAGGTCAGACCTGGAGAACACCAAAGTCCATCTAACAGTCAACATAGTTGAAATAAATATCTGTATAAATACACACTCACCTGCAAGGGTCTCGGCAGAACACAGCGGGAACTTTGGCGTGAAAATCTGACTCCACCTCAGAAAACTCAGCTGGAAACACAAGAGGACAGGAAGGTAAACAAAAGAAAAGAACGAGCGTCGCTCTTCGTTACAAACGTTACAGTTTCCTTGGAGACGTAAACAAACAAACTAACAAACAATACTGAAGAAAAAAAACAGTCAAATGAGTCAAAAGCGCTTAGTTGCATCGCTTGCTCGGGGTCGGTTGTCATGGAAACGGGACGGGAGCCTTGTGAACCGTCCTGTGTAAGAAACGTCATCAGGTCAAAGGTCAGATCTCAGGCGGGCTCAGACCGTTGAGACTTACGGGTCTTTTTGAGGATTTCCAGCACCTGAATCAGGACTTCCGGCTGCGTCATCTGGAGACGAAAGAGACTCGTTAGCGTCACGTACTACGGAGGACGTACGACGCCCTGAAGACACGGGCGACTCACCGTGGAGGGGTAGGTGACGTCGATGTTGATGTCGCTCGTCTTGAAGGCAAAGCGGGTGAGACAGGAACCGTAGAGACGGAGAGAACAAGCTGGAGGAGCAAAGATCAGACCAGGATGTTAAACACAAATCTGTCAAATATAAACGTCATCTAATGACTAATGAGTTACTGACTCGATGTCGTTCACCTCCCTGAACCTGGACCAGAGAAAGATGAAGAGAATTGTCTGACGTTCTAGAACCATCTATCATCCAACCATCCATCATCTATCCACTCAACCATCCATCCATTGTCATCCAATAATCTATCCATTCATCCATCTGTCCGTCTGTCCGTCCGTCCATCCATCCATCCATCAATCAATCATCCATCCATCATCTATCCATTCATCCATCTATCTATCATGTGTTCATTTGCAGTGAAATTTGTCAGTTTTCATGAAACAATTTGATTCTTGTTGGGCAGCACTGATGTGTGTCCATGTTTACAACGAGCACTGAAAATGTGTATTTTCTGCATTCATTTAGTTTTTTTATAATTTCCTGTTAATTTGCAGACAGAATAATCTTTGTGAAGTGTATTCAGTGGTCAATAATTAATTCTGAATTTCTACAGTGACACATATCATGATGTATCGTGGATGAAATGTCTTGAAATGTATAGATTATCGCAGAATCGCTGAATCGTGATATTTCAATTTTTAGATTAGATTAGATCTTTTTGTGATTGTTATATAACAACGAAACTAAAAGAGCCATCCGTCAGTGCTAAAAAATAAATAGATTCATATAGAGAAATAGAGTAATAATAGTATGATATTATCATTATTGATGGCAAAATATCGTGATATTATCATTATCTTGGTCCACATTGTTGGCCTTAAAGGGATTGTGACATGAAAAACACATTTTTCTTGATTTTTTGTGTTTAGTTGATTTTCGCCTACGACCTCAGATCAGACGAGACAACCCGCTGCATAAGCATATTACTAAGCGGAGGAAAAGAAACTAACAAGGATTCCCTCAGTAGCGGCGAGCGAAGAGGGAAGAGCTCAGCGCCGAATCCCCGTCCGAGCGGCGGGCGTGGGAAATGTGGCGTACGGAAGACCGCTTGCGGTCGGGGGCCTGAGTCCTTCTGATCGAGGCTCAGCCCGTGGACGGTGTGCAAGACAAAATCACATACCATTGATCCACTGTCTGCTGTGTGCGGGGAGTTTGGGGGAGAGGAGGAGTGGAGGGGGGGGGGGGGGGATGGGGGGGGGGGTGTGGTTTGGAGGAGGAGCGGGGCAATGATTGACAGGAAAGGGGGAAAAGGACGCGTTTTTCACAGGCAAAAAACACCGTCATAAAAAAGCCAGGCATGGAGTACTGGAGTGAAGTTTTTCTTGTTACACCCTTTTAGACACATTTGAGGGATGTTGGCCAAGACTTTTTATAGTGTTAAAAGCATGTTAAAAATTATGTCACAATACCTTTAAAGGAGCTTGAGGCCGGATTGTGGCAAGATTTATGAAAAAAATCCGTATACGTTTTAAGTTTTCTAGTAATAATTTCAGATGAAGCGTTCCAAACCCAAAAGAATGAGCCCTCTAGTGTATCTCTCCTTTGCCTTGAACAGGCTGTGTGCTGCAAAATGTGCTGCAATTCGGTCCCGAATTTCCTGCGCTGTCCTGTGGATGTGACGTCACATGACGCTGCATGCACGTTCTCCCCGTTCTCCCGTGCCGGCTTCACTGTTGGCTGCAGTACCCCCGATGGCCGTCGTGGTGAAGGGTGGCGCTAGAGAGTCTCATTTCTTAAAAGGAGCCTCATGCTCCTTTAAGTCGGACTCGTGGGGGGAGTTGGAATCTAGCACGGCTGCCCTTTGTCACCGATTCTGTTCACTACTTTCATGGACAGAACCAACAAATTCTTCCTCATGTTGTCTATCTTCAAACAGCAACTAGAGATGGTTTAGACACCTAAAGGGCCCACGAGGACTAGACCAGCGTTCTCTGGTCCAGGTCCATTTCTAAACAAGAACTCTCCCTCTAACAGTTCAGACTAAAGACGACATCACATCCCGCCGTACAAACCTGCCAGGTGCCTCTTGATGACCTCCTCCATCCGGGCCACCACCACCTTCCGGGTCTCGAACTCCTCCTCGGAGATGCCTTGCTGCCGGGCCGTTTCCACCACGGCCAGGTCCACGGCCCTCAGCTGGGCGGCGGAGGGCGGCGGCAGGGCCCTCAGCTCGTTCTCCTCCTGCTTTTCCTGACGGAGCACAGCAGAAATTAGTGACTACGTTAACATGCAGTCAATGGCCCTTTTCTAGCCGGAATATTAGCAATAACCCGGTTTTGCATGGCTAGGTAAACACCAATAACCCCTTTGAATAACCCGAATTTGCTCATATTCTGGTTTTTAAAAACCGGAATATGACCCCTGGGTTACTCCTTTTCTAACCCGAATATTTGGTCTTGTAAACGTAATGGGATATTCACATCAAAAGGAACATGAATCTGTTTTCTGCTAATGTTCTTTTCGCAAGGAATCTTGGTCTTTTGAGACCAGGAAGCGACATACGGAAATTCTCACGCCAGTCGGCATCGTGAACTCCATCATTACTACCCGTTCCCACCAGTCCTGACTGCACCTTCATTTAAACTTTCTAAAGTGTCCGGGGTCTCTGGTGGAAACGGGTAGCATGGATATGGACGGCACAGCTCCGGCTCCAGTTGCCATTTCTTCACGTTCTCGCCTTCCATTAACCCTTGTGCTGTCTTTGGGTCAAAATGACCCAATTCTTCTATCCTTCTTTCCTCCTGCTTCCTTCTTCCTTTCCTCTTTTCCTCCTTTTTTACTCTCCTTTACTCCTTTTTCTTCCTACCTCCTTTCGTCATTCGTTCCTTTATTACCTTCTTTGCTTTTCCTTCCTTCTTTCCTTATTTTCTCCATTCCTTCCTTCTTCCCTCCCTTCTTTCTTTCTTTCCTTTTCTCCATTCTTTCCTTCCTTTCTCCCTTCTTTCCTCCCTTCCTTACTCCCTTTCCTCCTTCCTTCCTTCTTTCCTCCTTTCTCCCTTCCTTCCTTACTCCCTTCTTTCTTTCTTTTCTCCTTTCTCCCTTCCTTCCATCTTTTCTCCCTTCTTTCCTCCCTTTCCTACTTCCTATCTTCTTTCCTTCTTTGCTCCTTTCTTCCTTCCTTCCTTCCTTCCTTTCTCCCTTCACCCTCCCTTGACCCAAAGACAGCACAAGGGTTAATGAAGAAGGAGACGAGGAATAGGTTTAAGTCCTGGTGATGGGTCAGTACCAGCATCAAAGCGCAAAAGAAGGCGACTTGGGCTGTTGATTATCCGCCGTGCTGCTGTTATTGTTGTTGTTTTGAATTTGGATACAGGAAGAAGAAGCGGAAATTACGGGAATTGCGTCATGACGTTCTCCGTGCGTCGCTGGTTTGATCGAGATATCCCAAATGATTAATTACCATGTAAACATAGATAACCCTGTTTGCTCACGCATGTAAACAGATTAATCCAAATGTTTCAGTAACCGGAATATTGACGTTAACCTGAATTTGGACTGCATGTAAACGTAGTCAGTGATGGTGTCCGGTTCCTCCCCCCCCCAATGGGCAGCAGAACCGCGGCTCGGACTCACGTACCGTGATGTTCTTCTTGTGCCTCTTCTCCTTGATGTGCTTGTGAGCACCCTGGACGTTCTCGATGTGCACGGAGCACAGCTTGCATAAGTATTGGTAGTTGGGGTATTCGGGGGACTGCTGCAGAACCAAACAGGAAACAGGATCAGTTTGATGCCGAGAGGAGAAACGTTTAAAGAAGAAACAAAATCAGGTAAAAGGAGGGAAAGTAAAACTACAAGTCTGACTTTGATGTCGGTAATCAACAACCACACCTAATAATAAATGCCAGAGAGTAAATAATTATATTGATTTTTGCCTTTTAAACAAAGAACTATGTGAGTTATGAAGTCATGTCACCCAGGTAGGAATGGGCGATATTTTAAGGATTTTACAATATCAGCTTCTGTAGTTTATGACGGCTGCTAAACAGGACAAACAGGATGTTGAACGATTTAAGAGAATGAAGACAAAGGGCACAATGAATACATTTAAAGAAGAGCTGAATACGCAGAACTGGGAGTGAACTAACAACTCTACAATTTAGCATTAGACTAATGTTATATTACTTTCTGCATTCCTTTATAAGTATACATGTTTGTTTGGGGTTTTTGTTGTTTTTCTTAAGACCCAGAAAAACTGGATGAAAGTAAAGTGTAATTATGGAATACCGCAGACGTTTTACGTCATCTACCCTTTCAGACACGTTAAACAGGATTCATGTGTAAGTTTATTGTTATGCGTGTGCACATTGGTATGTATTTATTTTGTCTACATTCATTGAAAACATCTAATTATTTATAGTGTTAACGTTGTTATACAACAGTTTTGACGTGTCTGGAATGAATCAATAAAGGAATGAATAAATGAATGAAGTGCAGGAGTAGGCATGTGTTGAAAAACATTGATTCTTCGATTCTAAATCGATTTTCATATTAATTCCTAAAAATCCGGACTGAGGAAATGTCACCCAGCTGTGTCGATGTTCCATCCATCCATCATCCATCCATCATCCATCCATCATCCATCCATCATCCATCCATCATCCATCCATCATCCATCCATCATCCATCCATCATCCATCCATCATCCATCCATCATCCATCCATCATCCATCCATCATCCATCATCTATCATCCATTCATTCATCCATCCATCCATCATCCAGCATCCATCCATCCATCCATCCATCATCCATCCATCATCCATCCATCATCCAGCATCCATCCATCATCCATCCATCATCCAGCATCCATCCATCCATCATTCATCCATCCATCATCCAGCATCCATCATCCATCCATCCATCATCCATCATCCAGCATCCATCCATCCATCCATCATCCATCCATCATCCATCCATCATCCAGCATCCATCCATCATCCATCCATCATCCAGCATCCATCCATCCATCCATCCATCCATCCATCATCCAGCATCCATCATCCATCCATCCGTCATCTATCATCCATTCATCCATCCATCCATCCATTTTTCATCCTATCCATCCATCCATCTATCATCCATCCATCCATCCATCCATCCATCATCTATCATCCATTCATCCATCCATCCATTTTTCATCCTATCCATCCATCATCTATCATCCATTCATCCATCCATCCATCATCCATCCATCATCCATCCATCATCCAGCATCCATCCATCATCCATCCATCATCCATCATCCAGCATCCATCCTCCATCCATCCATCATCCATCCATCCATCATTCATCCATCCATCCATCATCCATCCATCATCCAGCATCCATCCTCCATCCATCCATCATCCATCCATCCATCATTCATCCATCCATCCATCATCCATCCATCATCCAGCATCCATCCATCATCCATCCATCATCCAGCATCCATCCATCATCCATCCATCCATCATTCATCCATCCATCCATCATCCATCCATCATCCAGCATCCATCCATCCATCCATCCATCATTCATCCATCCATCCATCCATCCATCCATCCATCCAGCTAACATCCATCCATCAAGCATCCATCCATCCGTCATCTATCATCCATTCATCCATCCATCATTCATCCATCCATCCATCATCCATCCATTCATTCATCCATCCATCCATCCATCCATTCATTCATCCATCCATCCATCCAGCTAACATCCATCCATCAAGCATCCATCCATCCGTCATCTATCATCCATTCATCCATCCATCCATCCATTTTTCATCCTATCCATCCATCCATCCATCAATCCATCCATCCATCCATCATCCATCCATCACCAGACCCAGTAACAGTCCTCCTGCTCACAGAGCCACGTTAATAGATAACGTATTTACTAATCTGGTAGAAAACTAAACATTAAGTTTAAGTATTAATGAACAATATCAGCTTCTGTAGTTTATGACGGCTGCTAAACAGGACAAACAGGATGTTGAACGATTTAAGAGAATGAAGACAAAGGGCACAATGAATGCATTTAAAGAAGAGCTGATTAAGCAGAACTGGGAGTGAACTAACAACTCTACAATTTAGCATTAGACTAATGTTATATTACTTTCTGCATTCCTTTATAAGTATACATGTTTGTTTGGGGTTTTTGTTGTTTTTCTTAAGACCCAGAAAAACTGGATGAATGTAAAGTGTAATTATGGACTACTGCAGACGTTTTACGTCCTCCATCCTTTCAGACACGTTAAACAGGTTCATGTGTAAGTTTATTGTTATGCGTGTGCACATTGGTATGTATGGGATGTATTTATTTTGTCTACATTCATTGAAAACGTCTATTTATTTATAGTGTTAACGTTGTTATACAACAGTTTTGTCTGGAATGAATCAATAAAAGAATGAATAAATGAATGAAGTGCAGGCCTGTGTTGAAAAACATTGATTCTTCGATTCTACATCGATTCTCATATAAATTCCTAAAAATCGATTCGTATGGCTAAAGATCTTTTTTTTTTATTATTATATTTTTGTGAACTTTAATCCCAGTAGTCGCGTCATTTAATACATGCACGTGGTGTGAAACTATCAAACAATGAACACGGTCAGGTTTAATACTAGTATTAATATGTTGCATGACTACACAGTCATGTTATTCAGTTAACAGCTCAAAAAAACATTTTAACAACACTAACCCAAGTCGATATCGGATCGGATTGAATCGTGATAATCGATTCTGAATCTTAAGAATCGGAAATCGATTCTCGACATTTGAATCGATCTCCAGCCCTATGCAGGAGTCTAGACTCTGGGTTGATGTCTAAAGATTGATTTTTTTTAAGTTTTTTTTTTTATCATTACATTACAACTTTTGGTATTTTTTTGTTTATGCCCAATAAATGAATGTTTTGTTGGACACGAGAATAACTAGTACCATATTTTTGCCTTTAAATATGTTTAAAAAGTATGTAAAGGTATGTAAACATTAAAGTTTTCAGTTATAATTGCTTAAATTGTCTATATTTCATTACTTTATATACTGTCTTGGGATTACATTTGCATAAAATGCTAAAAACCAAATTCAAAATCAAAATGATTTCATGTGTCCTCTGTTTGCTGCCTTGGATCTATTTGATAATTCTGACCCACACAATGTTTCTGAAAGCAGTTACAGGACTGTCTCAGAAAATTAGAATATTGTGATAAAGTCCTTTATTTTCTGTAATGCAAAAATGTCATACATTCTGGATTCATTACAAATCAACTGAAATACTGCAAGCCTTTTATTATTTTAATATTGCTGATCATGGCTTACAGCTTAAGAAAACTCAAATATCCTATCTCAAAAAATTTGAATATTCTGGGAATCTTAAACTGTAAACCATAATCAGCAATATTAAAATAACAAAAGGCTTGCAATATTTCAGTTGATTTGTAATGAATCCAGAATGTATGACATTTTAGTTTTTTTAAATTGCATTACAGAAAATAAAGAACTTTATCACAATATTCTAATTTTCTGAGACAGTCCTGTATATCAGCATTCTGGGAGCTGATTGGTCCTTACAGCATCATTAGCTGCAAATACTTGCTGTTGAATCTCAATATAATACTAGTATTAATATTTTGCAGAACTACACAGTCATATAATTCATGCAACAGCTGAAAAAAAGAGTTTTAATAACACTAATCCAAATCAATATCGGAATCAAACCGGATCAAATCTTGATAATCGATTCTGAGTCGAATCGATTCTTGACATTTGAAGCGATCCCCAGCCCTAGGTGTGAGCAGGAAGCTGAACTGTAAACCGGGACAGTTCTGGGACATAGGGCTGCACGATTCTGGACAAAATGAGAATCACGATTTTTTTGCTTAGAATTGAGATCACGATTCTCTCACGATTTTTTTCCAATATAAAATTTATTGCACTTATTACTTTAACTTTGCAACAGCTGAACAAAAATATAATAACAATAAACATCTCTTGTCTTCTTTACACAAACTTTTGAATAATTTAAACAATAATAACAATTTTGAACAATATTTGTTCCTCCCTGAGTTGAACCCCCTTTCAGAAAGGGGACTTGTAACAGATCCTGTAGTTCTGAGGCAACAAATTATTCCTCTGGCTGCTTTCTGCTGTAATAGCTGACATTGAACATAAAAACAATAAACATCTCTCTTGTCTTTAAATAATAACAATTTTAACAATATTTATGTACAATATGTGTCAGGTGATGATAAAGGTAGATGTTTCTCCAAATGTAATCCACAATCATTAACAAAATATAACAAACATGACAACATGATAGTTGACCATGACAGGACTACAACAACCTAGAACATAGGCCTAGTCCTTTTTTTATGCAGTCATCTTTAAAAAAAAAAAAAAAATTAAAAATCGTCGTCATTTGGAAATGAGATTGCGTTCAAGCATGAATCGAGATCGCGATTTTTTAACGATTAATCGTGCAGCCGTACTGGGACATGTCCTTACTTTGATCAGCCGGTGGATGTAGTCTCTGTAGAGGCGTTCCTCCGCCTGCTGGAGGCCCAGCTGCTGCTCCGCCAGGAGTCCCTCGTCCATGTCGAGCCTCGCCTCCGCCGCCTCCTCAGCCTCCAGGTCCACCGGCGCTGCAGCTTTCACCACTATAACAAACATGGAACCGTTTAGCCGAGGTGACACGCCGTCTCAGAGACAGTCCTCCAACCCACCGTGGGATAGGGTTGGGCGGTATTATGGTAACACCCTATACTGTCGGTGTCTAAAAATAGCAGCGTTATCATTTTCAATACCGTCGTGAAAAAATGCAATGGACTTATATAACAGATAGGGGTGTAACGATACGATAATCTCACGATACGGTACGATACACGATATTGAGGTCACGATAACGATACGATATTATAGCAGTATTTTTTTAACAACCTTGAATGAGGAACATATGACTGGAAAAAATGGTCTTTTATTTGAAAGACACAAAATACAAAACAATACTGTGTGTTTGCCCTATTGTTACAGTTTGTAATGCTTTATAACTGTTTAATTTTTAAAGAGAAAGCCAGGACAACCATTTTCCACAAACTGAACTAAAAGTAAATGTGAGGTTTGCATTATGCATCTTCAGTTCATACAAGTACAAATATTTTGCCGCAAACTGAATAGTTTCTCTCATGTATGATTTGACTTTTTTCTTTTCCAGAAATTTAACAACTAAAATTAAATAAACAAATAAACTATGAAAAGTCCCAAACTCCAAATGCAGCATGACTTTTATTTATCTTCTGACAGAGCTAAGAGCTTCAGCCACAAGCTCCCAGCCTTCAGCCGTAAGGTGAACCCCGTTATCGTTTCATCCCGCTCCCACCTTTGGTGACACAATCTTTACATCATAAAAAAGATTGATCCATGCTCACCTTATAAGTGTAAGAGGAGATTTATTTTTGTTAAGAAGGTTATTTTGGTAATTCAGGGTTCATTATTTTATAAATATATTCTTTATATTCTGATGTAAATCAGGGACTATAATGACACTAGTCAGTTTATCTGTAGTGATTAGTCTGTTTTAGATTGGGCGGAGTGATACGCCACAGTACGGCACTAGGTGCTGTGTTGATGTTCTAAAATCCTACACTGTTGAGGGACATTAAAGTACACTGGAACTCAGCAGAAGTTGTCCCCGTGTTTATCCTACTCACGACCCCAAAAAGGTTTAATTTAATAAGGTAAGGCTTAACTCTACACCAGCCTTACATAAGTAAAAGTTCAGAGCTCAAAACCCCCCAAGAGTCCCGTAATCGGGGCCACAAAACGGTACTAGTTTCTTCTGGGTGTAGTGAGATTTTGGTCCGCGGGTCGAGGCGCGGTCGTCACGTGATCCCGCTGCACCAATAGGATGCAGTTACTAGTAAACACAATATATTAATATATATAGTAGGGCTGGGCGATATGGACCAAAAGTCATATCTCGATATTTTCTAGCTGAATGGCGATACTCGATATATATCGATATTTTTTCTGTGCCATAATTGGGGTTTCCCCCAAAGCTTTATAGCATCTCTGTTAGCTTCATTTTTTTCTGAGGCAAACCCTTAAAAAAACAGTCAGTTTTAATACAAAGCCTCGTGCCAAATGTCACAGAGGTTCCTTTATTAAAGGAGCTTGAGGCCGGATTGTGGCAGGATTTATGAAAAAAATCCGTATACAATTTAAGTTTTCTAGTAATAATGTCAGATGAAGCGTTCCAAACCCAAAAGAATGAGCCCTCTAGCGTATCTCTCCGTTGCCTTGAACAGGCTGTGTGCTGCAAAATGTGCTGCAAAATGGTCCCAAATTTCCCGCGCTGGGCTGTGGATGTGACGTCATATGACGCTGCATGCGCGTTCTCCCCGTTCTCCCGTGCCGGCTTCACTGTTGGCTGCAGTACCCCCGACGGCCGTCGTGGTGAAGGGTGGCGCTAGAGAGTCTCATTTCTTAAAAGGAGCCTCGAGCTCCTTTGGGGAAGGAGCGCGGGAAATTCGGTACCGAATTGCAGCACATTTTGCAGCACACAGCCTGTTCAAGGCAAAGGAGAGATACACTAGAGGGCTCATTCTTTTGGGTTTGGAACGCTTCATCTGACATTATTACTAGAAAACTTAAAATGTATACGGATTTTTTTCATAAATCTTGCCACAATCCGGCCTCAAGCTCCTTTAACAGAGGTCTGCACAATATCAAAATATATAAATATATAAAACAAATGAAATAAAAATAAACTGCCTGCATATATAGAATAAAAATGCTTCTTGAATAAAATAAAACAAATATCCCTTTCCTGCATGACAATTAAATTAAAATACACTGTGCAATTAATACAATGTAGACGGTAACAGGCAGACTTTTCCACTGACGTTGAGAGTTGTGCAAATAACAAAACATTTGTGCAAATCTCAAATAAAACATTCAAGTCAATTTGTCACAACACAAACTATATCAAAATCCTAAAAAAAAAAAAAAAAAAAAAAAAATGTAAATCGATATAAACGATATTGTCTCGTACCATATCGCGTTTGAAAATATATCGATATATATTAAAATCTCGATATATCGCCCAGCCCTAATATATAGCTACAGTTTGTCACCTCCACGACACGTATCTTGACGTTTTTGTATCGCGAAATTTCGTGGCACGATATATTGTTACACTCCTAATAACAGATAATTAAATATCAAATAAAAGTCATTTATTGCCTAAAGCTGATTATATGTCCAGTAGCACTTATGTGTGGTTGAATTTTCAGTTTTACTTAAATAGTTGAATATGTTTTAGCATACATTTTGGAGCCCAAATTTGGATACCGCCCAAGCCTACCGTGGGACTTGGCCGAGGCTCCAGCGGGGTTCCGGTCCGGCTCCGCGACGCCCCTCAATGGAGGTCCAGGCGCGGCAGGAGAGCTGGCGTCCCTGTCCACAAGAGAGCGAGGCGCCCTGGAGTCGGCAGACTGGGCCAGCTGGTTCTGGGAGCTACCCGCCCTGCCTTTGGTTCTCTCCCCAGAACTAGTTCTTCCAGTCAGTCGGGTCAGTCTGGAGGACCGGCCTCTCTTCCTGTCCTGCGGTTTCTCTGGAAATGCCTTCCCTGGCGCGCAGCTCAGCGGGCTGCCTGTGCTGTGTTCATCCTTGGCAGCGGCGAGGTGATCTCTGCCGCGCTGCGGGAACTTTGAACCCTCCTTACTGGACCTCTGAGCGGGCGACGCCTTGGCTCCTCTGGACTGGGACTGTCTGGCTGGTTTCACTGGACTCACGGACTCGTCCATCCCTCCTGCAGCTCCAACACCACGGAGAAGAGGCCGGGGGGGCGGGCCGCTTACGCCTGGGGGGGGAGAGGAGATCACAGCTGTCAATCAAGGTGCAAAAGCTCAATGTGTCCTGGTTGATCCGATTCATCTGGGATAGTAAACGTGTATGTATGTGTATGTGTATATATATATATATATATATATATATATATATATATATATATAAATAAATGAAAATGTATTAAAAATGGTTATTGGTTCAAACTATGATAACTATACATTGTTTCAATTTGTTGATGTTATAAAATGTATGAATATGTATTGTTTTTATTTAGATCTGGATGATAAACGGTATGACTATTTTTTCTTTATTTTCTGTTTTTCCTTTTTTTTATATATATATATATATATATATATATATATATATATGTTACCTCTTTAAGTTTTGCTTTTAATTTTTTTATGTAATTCTACTGTGTATTATGTGTCGGCCCCCAGGGAGAATAGCTGCAGTTTTGCTGTAGCTAATGGGGATCCAAATAAAACTATAAACTTCCACATGAGGTCACATGACAGTCCCATCTTCCAGTTCGTGGGTCGTTTAAATGACCTTTACTGACAATCAAGTCTACTAGGCTACGTTCACACTCCAGTTCCCAAGTGACCCAAATCCGATTCTTTGCTCATATGTGACTCAGATCCGATTTGTTTATGACAGTGTGAACAGCACAAGTCACATGGAATCTGATCTTTTCAAATCAGAGTCAGGTCGCTTCCATATGTGGTTCTAAATCGGATACAGGTCTGATGTTTTGCAATGCGACCTCAGTGTGAACAGCCAGGTCGGAATTAATGCGACTTTGACGTCACACGCAGAGCCCCGAGCCGCGGGGGAGACACGGGAGACGGCGGGGGTCCCTCCGGGCCGCCTCCGCCTCTCCTCCTCCCCTCCCCACCGCTCACCTCTTTTTCACCTACGACCTCAGAACAGACGAGACAACCCGCTGAATTTAAGCATATTATTAAATAAAGAAGCTAAGGATTCAAATCCGCGAAGCGGTCGTGGTCGCATAACCTGCCCGTTTTACAACAAGCTGGACCGTGTGTTAGGTGATAAACCCGGCTGAACGCCGGAGAGCAGAGCTGACACTCCGGGGAGCGGAGCTAGAGCCCTGCTATAGCGGGACTGTGCAAAACTCTGAGAATTCATGCCCGCATAATGATAGAGATGCAAGAGAAATGTCCAGACAAATCTATCTGATTTAATGTTAACATGATAATTGTGGAGCTTGATGGATAATTAGCAGTTCACAGGCACCTGTTGGATGCAAATCCATCATTGTGATCATCACACGCCTCTGCGCATGCGGGTCAGTTCAGGGCCACGATGCGTTCACACTCGAGTCGGATATAGGACACATTTTAAAAGATAATGTGAACAGCCACACAAAAAAATCGGATATGGGAAAAAATCGGAATTGAGCATTAAGGACTGCAGTGTGAACGTAGTCCTAGTTTAACTCAATTGTCAGCACGTTTAAGCGCCTCTGTAAAAGCAGCTGCTCTCGCTTTGTTTTCAGGTGTTTGTTAACACAATGGCACTCAGGAATGACATCAGCGAGAATCTCAGAGAATCAACTGTTGCTGCTGCACATCACTCTGAGAAGTGTTGATGTTATTTCTAAACAATTTGGATTCCATCGTTCTACAGCGATGCCCCGTTTCCACCAAACTGGTTCTGGTTCTGGGCCAGTGCCGAGTTTGGAACCGGTTCTTCTGTTTCCACTGACCAAGAACTGGCTCCGGGCCAGAAGAACCGGTTCCAAGGTAGCACCAACTCTTTGCTGGTCTAGAGGAAAGAACCGCTTACGTACGCGGAGGAGGCGGAGTCATCAAAACCAACAGCAAGACTGGGAGACGGAGACATTTTCAAATAAGAATTAATCTGGATGCAGCAAAGCATCATGGGTCTGAGGAGGAGACAACCTGTCTTTTATGGCCCTTTTACACTAGTACCTACTCTGCGCGCTTCTACTCGCCCCCGTCTTGCGCTTTTCCACTACGGGCCGAGGCGGGTGGAGCCGTGCCAAGTAGATACTTTTTCTGTACCTATTTTGCAGAGGTTCTGAGTGTGCTGAGTCGGCCCTGGATCTGACGTCATCACAATACACGCCACTGATTGGTCGGGGGGCGGGGCCGTAAGACGTTTGAATCAGGAAGCGGGAGTCAGCGCGAGAACGACTTGCGGCTCGCTGCAATTTTATTATACAGCGCAAACGTCTGTTTCATGATCAAACTCTGAGGTGCAGATGTTCATAAACCTGGTGCTGAGGAGAGAATTAAAAAAGGGATCTAGACGGGCAATAAGGAACAATCAGATCAACCAGGCGCTCTGTTTTCTTCTCAGCCGCTCGCGCCTCCAGCTGATTTCTCATCAGCGCCGACACGAACAAAGCGGTTGCGCAATTGAGTACGTCACAGCAGCTTCACCCCAACCTGCCCACTTCTCACCTGGATGTGGAAAAACAAATGAGGACAAAGCGGGTGGAGCCGAGACGAGGCGTGCTGAGTCGAGGCGCGCTGAGTAGGTACTAGTGGAAAAGGGCCATTAGAGATGTGTTCACGGAGGTGCTACGTGGTTGGTCCACGTAGCACCTCCGTGTTAGAGCAGATACCTTGTTGTTGCTGCAACTTTCATGCAAACGCAAATGAAGTAACTGACGTTTGCAGCGACGTAATGACGTGGCTCCCCTTAGCACCTGAGCTGTGGAAAAACAAACCAGCACTGGCCCAGAACCAGCCCTGGAACCGGTTTGGTGGAAAAGGGGTACAAGAGAGATGATGCACAAGTGGAAAACATTAAAACTGGAAGAGTTTTGAGGAGAAAGCCCCGTTTCTCTGAGAGCAACATGGCTCATGTTTGCAAAGTATGGGCTCAAATTAAAGCCATAAATATTTTGTATCTGTAAATAAACTTTGTACTTGTAGAAATATTTTGTGCGTGTGCAAAAAATATTTGTACTTGCAAAAAATATTTGTACTTGTAGAAATATTTTGTGCATGTGCAAAAAATATTTGTACTTATTATTGGCACATCAAAACAGTGCCATAATTCGCCATAATTCGTAGTTGTAAAAAAAGTTTGCAGCTTTTGTAAAAAGGTTTGTAGCTTTGTATATCCAATGTTGCACAGACGAATTAATTCCACAGCTACAAAAATGTTTTAAACATGCACAAAATATTTCTACAAGAACCAATTTTTTTTTGGACATGCAAAAAATATTTCTACAAGTACAAAGTTTATTTACAGATACAAAACATTTATGGCTTTAATTTGAGCCCATAGCAAAGCTGCATCTGAAGAAACAACACCACTTCTAAAACGGCAAATTAGAAAGGTTTGGTCATGAAGAATCCCCGCATTTAAAACTGTCAGGCACGGTGGTGGAGGGCTGGTGGTCTGGGTCGGTTCTGCAGCTGCAGGACCCGGATATCTCCGCCGTGAGCCTGTCCGTCTGACAGCTAAAGCTTAGCTGAAACTGGGTCACACAGCAGGATTATGATCCCAGACACGACAACAAATCCACGGCTGAACCAGAACAGAACCAGAACAGAACAACGGCGATGCAACGGTCCAACCGGGGGGAACCCTGAACCGGACCGGGATGTTCTGGGGGGCTCAAGAAAGTTATAGGACCTTTTCATGGCTTTATAAACACGAGAAACAGTTTGGAAAAAGAGAGGATAAATTATGTTGGGCCTTTCTCCGGTTGGACTAGTTTAGGACCAGACAAGGACTAGTTAAGGACAAGTTTAACACCAGGTCAGGACTAGTTTGGGACTAGTTTAGGGCCAGGTCAGGACTAGTTTAGGGCCAGGTCAGGACTAGTTTAGGGCCAGGTCAGGACTAGTTTAGGACCAGGTAAGGACTAGTTTAGGGCCAGGTCAGGACTAGTTTAGGGCCAGGTCAGGACTAGTTTAGGGCCAGTTCAGGACTAGTTTGGGACCAGGTAAGGACTAGTTTAGGACCAGGTAAGGATTAGTTTAGGACTAGTTTAAGACCAGGCCAGGACTAGTTTGGGGCTAGTTAAGGACTAGTTTAGGACCAGGTCTGGACTAGTTTAGGACCAGGTCAGGACTAGTTCAGGACTAGTTTAAGACCAGGCCACGACTAGTTTGGGGCTAGTTTAGGACTAGTTTAACAGCACGTCAGGACTAGTTTGGGGCTAGTTAAGGACTAGTTTAGGACCAGGTCAGGACTAGTTTAGGACTGGTTTGGGACTAGTTTAGGACTAGGTCAGGACTAGTTTGGGACTAGTTTGGGACCAGGTCAGGACTAGTTTGGGAGCAGGTAATGACTAGTTTGGGACCAGGTAAGGACTAGTTTAGGACCAGGTCAGGACTAGTTTGGGACCAGGTCAGGACTTGTTTGGGACCAGTTTGGGACCAGGTCAAGACTAGTTTGGAACCAAGTCAGGATTAGTTTAGGACCAGGTAAGGACTAGTTTAGGACTAGTTTAGGACCAGGTAAGGACTAGTTTAGGACCAGGTCAGGACTAGTTTAGAACCAGGCCAGGACTAGTTTAGGACCAGGTAAGGACTAGTTTAAGACTAGTTTGGGACCAGGTAAGGACTAGTTTAGGACCAGGTCTGGACTAGTTTAGGACTAGTTTAAGACCAGGCCACGACTAGTTTGGGGCTAGTTTAGGACTAGTATAACAGCACGTCAGGACTAGTTTGGGGCTAGTTAAGGACTAGTTTAGGACCAGGTCAGGACTAGTTTAGGACTGGTTTGGGACTAGTTTAGGGCTAGGTCAGGACTAGTTTGGGACCAGGTCAGGACTAGTTTGGGAGCAGGTAATGACTAGTTTGGGACCAGGTCAGGACTAGTTTGGGAGCAGGTAAGGACTAGTTTAGGACCAGGTCAGGACTTGTTTGGAACCAAGTCAGGATTAGTTTAGGACCAGGTAAGGACTAGTTTAGGACTAGTTTGGGACCAGGTAAGGACTAGTTTAGGACCAGGTAAGGACTAGTTTAAAACTAGTTTGGGACCAGGTAAGGACTAGTTTAGGACCAGGTAAGGACTAGTTTAAGACTAGTTTGGGACCAGTTAAGGACTAGTTTAGGACCAGGTAAGGACTAGTTTGGGACCAGGTCTGGACTAGTTTGGGACTAGTTTAGGACCAGGTCAGGACTAGTTTAGGACCAGGTCAGGACTAGTTTAGGGCCAGGTCAGGACTAGTTTAGGGCCAGGTCGGGACTAGTTTAACAGCACGTCAGGACTAGTTTGGGGCTAGTTAAGGACTAGTTTAGGACCAGGTCAGGACTAGTTTAGGACTAGTTTGGGACCAGGTAATGACTAGTTTTGGACCAGGTCAGGACTAGTTTGGGACCAGGTAAGGACTAGTTTAGGACCAGGTCATGACTAGTTTAGGACCAGGTCAGGACTAGTTAAGGACTAGTTTGGGACCAGGTCAGGACTAGTTTGGGACCAGGTCAGGACTAGTTTGGGACCAGGTCAGGACTAGTTTGGGACCAGGTCAGGACTAGTTTGGGACCAGGTCAGGACTAGTTTGGGACCAGGTCAGGACTAGTTTGGGACCAGGTCAGGACTAGTTTGGGACCAGGTCAGGACTAGTTTGGGACCAGGTAAGGACTAGTTTAGGACCAGGTAAGGACTAGTTTGGGACAAGTCTGGACTTGTTTAGGACCAGGTCAGGACTAGTTTAGGACTAGTTTAGGACCAGGTAAGGGCTAGTTTAGGACCAGTTTGGGACCAGGTCTGGACTAGTTTGGGGCTAGTTTAGGACTATTTTGGGACCAGTTCAGGACTAGTTTGGGACCAGGCAAGGACTAGTTTAGGACCAGGTAAGGACTAGTTTAGGACCAGGTAAGGACTAGTTTAGGACCAGGTAAGGACTAGATAGGACCAGGTAAGAACTAGTTTGGGACCAGGTAAGGACTTGTTTAGGACCAGGTCAGGACTAGTTTGGGACCAGTTCAGGACTAGTTTAGGACCAGGTAAGGGCTAGTTTAGGACTAGTTAGGGACCAGGTCTGGACTAGTTTGGGACTAGTTTAGGACCAGGTAAGGACTAGTTTAGGACCAGGTCATGACTAGTTTAGGACCAGGTCAGGACTAGTTAAGGACTAGTTTGGGACCAGGTAAGGACTAGTTTGGGACCAGGTCAGGACTAGTTTGGGACCTGTTCAGGACTAGTTTAGGACCAGGTCAGGACTAGTTTGGGACCAGTTCAGGACTAGTTTAGGACCAGGTAAGGGCTCGTTTAGGACCAGGTAAGTACTAGTTTGGGACTAGTTTAGGGCCAGGTCAGGACTAGTTTAGGACTAGTTTAACACCAGGTCAGGACTAGTTTGGAGCTAGTTAAGGACTAGTTTAGGACCAGGTCAGGACTAGTTTAGGACTGGTTTGGGACTAGTTTAGGGCTAGGTCAGGACTAGTTTGGGATCAATTCAGGACTAGTTTGGGACCAGGTCAGGACTAGTTTAGGACCAGGTCAGGACTAGTTTAGGACCAGGTCAGGACTAGTTTAGGACTAGTTTCGAACTAGTTTAGGGCTAGGTCAGGACTAGTTAAGGAATAGTTTGGGACCAATTCAGGACTAGTTTGGGACCAGGTCAGGACTAGTTTGGGACCAGGTAAGGACTAGTTTAGGGCCAGGTCAGGACTAGTTTAGGACCAGGTCAGGACTAGTTTAGGACTAGTTTCGAACTAGTTTAGGGCTAGGTCAGGACTAGTTAAGGAACAGTTTGGGACCAATTCAGGACTAGTTTGGGACCAGGTAAGGACTAGTTTGGGACTAGTTTAGGGCCAGGTCAGGACTAGTTTGGGATTAGTTTAGGGCCAGGTCAGGACTGGTTTAGGACTAGTTTGGAACTAGTTAACGACTAGTTTAGGACCAGGTCAGGACTAGGTCAGGACTAGTTTGGGGCTAGTTAAGGACTAGTTTAGGACCAGGTCAGTACTAGTTTAGGGCCATGTCAGGACTAGTTTGGAGCTAGTTAAGGACTAGTTTAGGACCAGGTCAGGACTAGTTTAGGACTGGTTTGGGACCAATTCAGGACTAGTCTGTGAGTAGTTTGGGACCAGTTCAGGACTAGTTTAGGACTAGTTTAGGACCAGGTCAGGACTAGTTTAGGACTGGTTTGGGACTAGTTTAGGGCTAGGTCAGGACTAGTTAAGGACTAGTTTGGGACCAATTCAGGACTAGTTTGGGACCAGGTCAGGATTAGTTTAGGACCAGGTCAGGACTAGTTTGGAACTAGTTTAGGGCCAGGTCAGGACTAGTTCAGGACTAGTTTGGAACTAGTTTAGGGCTAGGTCAGGACTAGTTAAGGAATAGTTTGGGACCAATTCAGGACTAGTTTGGGACCAGGTAAGGACTAGTTTGGGACTAGTTTAGGGCCAGGTCAGGACTAGTTTGGGATTAGTTTAGGGCCAGGTCAGGACTGGTTTAGGACTAGTTTGGAACTAGTTAATGACTAGTTTAGGACCAGGTCAGGACTAGGTCAGGACTAGTTTGGGGATAGTTAAGGACTAGTTTAGGACCAAGTTAGGACTAGTTTGGGACTAGTTTAGGACCAGGTCAGGACTAGTTAAGGACCAGATCAGGACTAGTTTGGAGCTAGTTAAGGACTAGTTTAGGACCGGGTCTGGACTAGTTAAGGACTAGATTGGGCTAGTTAAGGACTAGTTTGGGGCTACTTAAGGACTAGTTGAAGACTAGTCAGAACTAGTTTGGGGCTAGTTATGGACTGGTTATGGGCTAGTTAATGACTAGTTAATGACTAGTTGTGACCAGGTCTGTACTAGTAAATGACTAGTTAATGACTAGTCAGCACCAGCTCTGGGCTAGTTAAGGGTTAGTTAAGGACTAGTTAATGACTAGTTAAGCACTAGTCAGCACCAGCTCTGGGGGGATGAGGGGCTAGTTAATGACTAGTTAAGAACTAGTTAGGCACTACCTAGTACCAGCTCTGGGGGGGATGAGGGCTCCTCCAGCCCCCAGACCTCCATGACCGAACCTGTCGCAGTTAAAACCAGCCCCGTGTCACGAGTCACGTGTCTCTCCGCGGTCTCTGCTTTGATGTTTTTATTCGCCACTAGCTGAGGTGTTAGCCGAGCCTGCTAACGGGCTAGCTCCAGGAAATAAGCCCAGCTGGCCCAGAGGAACCGGGAGCAGAGCCGACCCCCGCCGCGCCGCCGCGGCCCCGAACACTTACTGCGAGCTGAGGCGGCTGGGTTACGGTTTAGAGACGTCCATGTCCAGGTCCATCATGTTTAACATCCACGGCCCTGAGAACCCGCTGCATTGTGGGAGTGCCGGTGACGACACAGGGGGGCGTGGCATCTGCTGCCTTCATGGTCCCTCGGAATATTGGAACTCTGTCTACCTGTCTATCTATATATATATATATATATATATATATATTTACTTATTTATAAGTTATCATTTACTTATGTATTTATATATATATGTATGTATGTAAATAAATACTTATTTTATATCGGTATAATACATATTATTTAATATTTATTACTTATAATACTTATATGTGTGTAAATAATACGTTTATTTAAGTTTAAGTTTACTTATTTATAATAAGTTATTATTTACTTATTTATTTACAATATATATATATGTGTGTAAATAAATAAGTATATATATATGTGTGTGTGTGTGTGTGTGTGTGTGTGTGTGTGTGTGTGTGTGTGTGTGTGTGTGTGTGTGTGTGTGTGTGTGTGTGTATATATATATATATATATATATATATATATATATATATATATATATATATATATATATATATATATGTATAAATATGTGTGTGTAAATAATATGTTTATTTAAGTTTAAGTTTACCTATTTACAATAAGTTATTTACTTATTTATTTACAAATAAATATATACATATATATATATATATATATATATATATATATATATATATATATATATATATATATATATATATATATATATATATATATATATATATATATATATATATATATATATATATATATATATATATATATATATATATATACATATATATATATATATAACCTGAGGAGATTGTAAAACTGCACATAGAAAAAGTGCCTTTGGGCAGTCATACTTTTCCTATCGAGCAGCTCATACCTGGAACACTATACCCATACAACTAAGGAACAAAACATCTCTTCATTCATTCTCTAAAAACACAAAACAGTGGTTACTGGATAATCAAATATGCTGTCATAATCTGGTATAGGGGTCAGGTTATTGTTTTTATACCTGTTTTTGTGCTTTTGTGTGAGCTAATGTGTTTGTGTGCTATAATTCTTTTATGTTGTTTGTCTTTATTCGGAGTGTCATGGTTTTACTAATTGTTTGTACTCTGTGTTTTAATGTTTTAGTGCGTGTTTTTCAATGTTTTTTATATATACCATCAACCTGCCAGGGACTGCAGATGTAAATTAGCCTGTATGGCTAAATCTGGCACATTTACATGTGGACTCAAGTGCTCATGTCAATCAATGTGCGTTGTCCCTTTTAAATAAATAAATAAATAAATAAATAAATATACCACCGTGAGCTCAGTGCGTTCAGTATCTTAAACATTACCAACTAATACTGGAGGATTTTCAACTGGAATATCTTTTTACAGGAAGTGTATCGTGGGAAAAAGAACGCTCAAATTCAAATGTGAGAAATGTATTTGTCCTCAGGGGGAAATTAAAGCCACATTGTAGCAGCTTGACATAAATATTATACAGGACATTATATTTACATCTCTTGTGCTTCCATTGAGAACATCTATTTGGGAGTCTGGGGGTCTGGGGGGGGGTCTATCAATTAAAAAGCCCTATAAAAAATTAAAAAAAAAGTCCCTATAAACAACAGCCCAGAAAAATACATCCCCCATTGTTGTGTATTTTAGTAGTATTTAAAGTAGAACAGCGTAGCCAAAAGACTGATGAGACAACAATAGTAGTATTTGCTGATGTGATTAAATGTAGTTTGTGAAAGTATTCCTTTGAGAAATGTGACCCAGTTTGTGCAAAGTTCTCTTTGAGAGGAAAAACAAAGACTTTTAGCAGCTGATTTGGTTTTCCTCCAGCAGAAACTGGGCCACAGTCTGCAGGACTTCAGGACTAATGAGCTGGGGGGGGTCTTGGTTCTTCCAGTTCCGTTTTCCCTTTCAGAATAAAAGCTTAAAACGTCAGCTCATCCTAAATTTGGAAAGATAATTTATTCCCTATATATTTTATTATGAAAGACGAACAGTCTGTCTCTGTCAAAGTGGACCAATGTCGCCTCCTAGTGGTCAGAGGTGTCACATCCCAACATCTGAACCTCCAGGTGATGGATCTCCAGGTGATGAATCTCCAGGTGATGGATATCCAGGTGATGGATCTCCAGGTGATGGATATCCAGGTGATGAATCTCCAGGTGATGGATATCCAGGTAATAAACCTCCAGGTGATGAATCTCCAGGTGATGGATCTCCAGGTGATGGATCTCCAGGTGATGGATATCCAGGTAATAAACCTCCAGGTGATGGATCTCCAGGTGATGGATATCCAGGTGATGAATCTCCAGGTGATGGATATCCAGGTAATAAACCTCCAGGTGATGGATCTCCAGGTGATGGATATCCAGGTGATGGATATCCAGGTGATGGATCTCCAGGTGATGGATCTCCAGGTGATGGATCTCCAGGTGATGAATCTCCAGGTGATGGATATCCAGGTGATGGATCTCCAGGTGATGGATCTCCAGGTGATGGATCTCCAGGTGATGGATATCCAGGTAATAAACCTCCAGGTGATGGATCTCCAGGTGATGGATATCCAGGTGATGAATCTCCAGGTGATGGATATCCAGGTGATGGATCTCCAGGTGATGGATATCCAGGTAATAAACCTCCAGGTGATGGATCTCCAGGTGATGGATATCCAGGTGATGGATCTCCAGGTGATGGATCTCCAGGTGATGGATATCCAGGTGATGGATATCCAGGTGATGGATCTCCAGGTGATGGATATCCAGGTGATGGATCTCCAGGTGATGGATATCCAGGTGATGGATCTCCAGGTGATGGATATCCAGGTGATGGATCTCCAGGTGATGGATATCCAGGTGATGGATCTCCAGGTGATGGATCTCCAGGTGATGAATCTCCAGGTGATTTCATACTTCAAAGCTTCAAATTGAACTTTAATGAATTTTAGCAACAATAACTATTTTGACTCACATGAGATGAAATAAAGACCTCAGGCTCCGGTTTCATATTTTATTGTCCTTCTGTCTTTGAGGAAAGAAATATAAACAAAAGACATGAATTTTGGGGTGAATTGTCCTTTTATTTTACTTTATTCGTCATTTCATGAGTGAAACTCTGGCCAGCAGCTTTCTGGAGACGGTACTGCTGGTGGTACTACCTAGTGGTCTGTAGAGGACCTGCAGGTCTGGATCTGGACCCTAGTGGTCTGTAGAGGACCCGCCGGTAAACAATTCTGCACATGTAGACATACACATAGGATACTATCACACGCACACACACACACACACACACACACACACACACACACACACACACACACACACACACACACACACACACACACACACACACACACACACACACTTATAATTATGTTTATTTTATATTTTATTGTCATTTTTAATCTCATTTTGTTATTGAGGTTATCTTGCATTATTACTATTACTGTTAAGGTTGTTTTATTAGACTGTTAAATGTACTTAAGCAGGGAATATCAGTATGGATCATATTGTTTCTGTACATTGTTATGTCTGTTATGTGTGGACCCCAGGAAGAGTAGCTGATGTACTGCCAGAGCTGGGTAGAGTAGCCAAAAACTGTACTCAAGTAAAAGTACTGTTACTTCAGAATAATATGACTCAAGTAGAAGTAAAAAGTAGTCATCCAAATAATTACTTGAGTAAAAGTAAAAAAGTACTTGGTGGAAAAACTACTCAAGTACTGAGTAACTGTTGAGTAACGTCCGATTCAAAGAGACAAAAGTACAAAATAATCATCTTCAGCCAAATTAAATCAATAAAATAATAAAATAAATTAAAATTAATAAAAAATAGCTTAAATTAAAATAATCTTAAAGTAAATTCAAGTACTTTAATACATAATAAAATTAATAAAACAGAATAAAAAAATCAATTAAGCACAAGTAACACAAATTTCAAGCCTTTGTACTTTTCTTTTTTAACCAGGCAGAACTAGAACAAACATGAACTCATAGAAACTTTGTGTGTGTTTGAGTCTGTGTAAATGTGACAAAACATGCAAAAACAAACATTTTTCCTAAAGAATCACTCAGATATGTCATGAGATTGACGCGTACGCGGATAAAAGGGATAAAAGAAAAGTAACAGCTCAACGTAGCCTAATGTAGCGGAGTAAGAGAAACAGTTTCTTCTTCACAAATCTACTCAAGTAAAAGTAAAAAGTATAATGATTAAAAACTACTCCTAAAAGTACAACATTTCCCAAAACTTACTCCTCAAGTAAATGTAATGGAGTAAATGTAACTCATTACTACCCACCTCTGTGTATTGCATCAGCTAATGGGGATCCTAATAAACTCATAAAATCATAATAAATATATAATTCATAAATAAAGCTGCAGTCGGAAACCCAGCATCCAGTAACTGGATGTAAAATGTAAACATAGTTTTTAGTCATGAAACTCCTGGGCTTTTATTGTGAAGTCCGTCCCGGAAGCGGCCCGGTGCCGGGTCGGTAACTTGACCGCGGGTTCTGCTGTTGAGTTGGCAGTTCGGCTGCAGAGATGCTTCCCGCAGCGATCGCCGTGTTCCTGACTTTATTCTCGGTGACGGAGAGCAAACAGAAAGACCTGTACACCTTCAAGGTGGTGAACAGCAGGGGGAAGCTGGTGTCGCTGGAGAAGTACCGGGGGTCGGTGAGTCCCGGTCCGGAACCAAAGAACTTTAACTTCTCCTCCACAGATGTTGCTCTGCATGAAGGACTCATGCGTTTCCTTCATGCACTTTATAAAAGTCTTTTGCATGCAGCATCTGCAGATTCAAGTAAGGTGGAGGGGCTGCAGACCCAGGTCCAGTACCGGGTTCTGGTCCAGGACCAGGTCCAGTACCGGGTTCTGGTGCAGAACCTGGTCCAGTACCGGGTTCTGCAGCCCGCAGGCACCAGCCGACGTGGCAGCCGCGGTAGGTTTGCAGTCAAGACCCCCAAACCCAGACCAGAACCAGGACCAGGACCAGTTCAGCTCCAGACTGCACTGATACAAATATTGTGCTTGATCTACTTAAAAAAATAACTCAACTTTTTGCATGAGATTATTATGTAGATCAAGAAAGACTAGTCTTTGTATAAACTTGTTATGTATGTAAATAATACATTTTGCAAGTACACTCAACTTAATTGGGTTTAAGTTTACTTTACTTATCAACATTAAGTTGACTTTGATTTATTCACACACTCACACATGTGAATTGGTCTCCTGGAGAAGCTATCCAAAGCTTATGGTAAGAGCCAATGAACATACCCGTAAATACAGTAGACAGGAATACATACATGCACTTGCACTTATATAAGCTACACACTTAACAATACAACATGCACATTATACTAGACTACCACTTACATCACAACATATCACATTGCAAACACTTAACATGAAACATTTTGTGGTCCCAAAGTGTACATTTATATGAGCTTAACAATTGTTTCTTTAACTGGCGTTTGAAACTGTTCAGATTGTTCCATAAACTGATTCCTTTCACACAAACACAACGTTCCATCAATTTAGTCCTGAATCTTGGTTTTTTAAAGATCTCTGTTCCTTTTAAGTTATACTTGCTTTCTCTTTTTTCAAATCTTTTCTGAATGTTGATTGGTAATTTAATCCTACCCCCATTCACTAATCATTTATTAACAAGTACTTATAATAACTAACTATAATATAATTATACTCACACACTTACTGTACCTATACATACATACACATAATTGAATATTTCTATATATTTATACACACATGCCCATATAAATATTTATATAAATATACTTATTTACACCATACTATCTCTATATTAACTCGGTACATTAAAAGTTGAAGTTTTTCATTCCACATACTGATACGGGCTCGGATCAGAGCCGTCTCTGAGTTAGGTTCCTTCGGGAACCGTGAGCGGGTGTGTTATGGGTGTTTTACGGGTGTTTCCGTGGCCGCAGGTGTCCCTGGTGGTGAACGTGGCCAGCGAATGCGGCTACACCGAGGACCATTACACGGACCTGCAGCGGCTCCAGCGGGACTTCGGCCCGTACCACTTCAACGTCCTGGCCTTCCCCTGCAACCAGTTCGGGCAGCAGGAGCCCGGCAGTGACAAGGAGATCGACAGCTTCGTCCGCAGAGTCTACGGAGTCTCCTTCCCGCTGTTCAGCAAGATCGCGGTGGTGGGAACGGGAGCCAACAACGTCTACAAGTACCTCGTTGGTGAGTGAGCCCTGACGCTTCGGTCTGACACAGGCCTGGTACACAGCCAGTACCAAACCAACGGTAACAGAACAGGGCCAGCATTTACATGAGGACTCACGCAAATGTCTGGCTGTAGTTTCCAACAACGGCTCGGATTGGCGGGTTTTTACTTTAGAACCAACAACAGTCGCTCACCAGCGTCCGCGACCCCCTGTAGACCTTCTAGATGTCTTCAGTTGAGACCAGTCTGGTCCCTAGTGTGGCGTGCGTGCGCACAAAACAGGGCTTGAAAGATGCGCACGCCACCTTCTACGCAAAGGTTGGTGTAGCAGGGCGAGTGCTACGGGGCCCGACCTTCAGGATAGAGAGGACATGGAGTTTAGTGCAGAACCCTTTTATTGACTGACACCGCCACACGTGCACAAGCGCAGTAACACACCGATCACCAGCAGCTTCTCCGTAGCCCAGCTGCAGTCTCCCAGTCCTCCTTATCAAGGCTGGCAGGCAGGAGAGGCTGACGGGCCACACCTGTGTCCCGTCAGCCTGAGTGGCTGCAGCTCCTCCACCCTGCCACAGTTGGGTTTTTTTTTTAAAACGGGAAAATGTGCGTATCTTTACGCCAACCCTGACCTTCGCGCACGAACATTTTGAAGATATGGGGAACTGGCGACACTGGCGGTGAGGTGGTGAAATGAAGCCAGATTCCTGTCATACTTTTAATTTCATCACATATCAGACTTATAATATAATAGCGCTGATCGTGTCCCTCTGTGTTTGAAGCTCAGCATCAGTCAGGACGCGGCCACTTCCAGCTGCGCCATGCCTTTGGTTCGCTCTGGTGCTGATGGTGCTGCAGCCGCGGTGCAGGGCACGCCGTGCCGGTGTCGTGCCAAAAAGTGATTGCCTGCCAGAATCTGATTTCTCCCCTAAAAATGGGTCTTTTTACCTGCCGAAAATTGATTGAAGGCCAAATACAATTAATGAAAGGTTGTTTCTGCCCTAAGTATGACTGGATCTCATTCTTGAGCTTCATAATCTGAAAGATCTGAAAGATCTGAAAGATCCGTCCATGGCATTCACGGTGTTTAGCGCAGCAACGACGTGCTGCCACTCACTCGCTTTCTTTTTGTTAGTGACGCCAATACTGTGACCACCAAATAATGTGGTTTTCCTGTTCTCATCCACAACATCTCCATCTCAGTCTCCGTGAAATTTAGTGGCACAGTGGCTCGACACATGTCTCATTCATCCTGACGCACAGCAGAAACAGACTGCAGGCAGAGGCTGTGCATGCTCAGCAGGCTCATTTATATGCAAATACAGTCATGAAGTACTTTGCATTGCCCATTCATGGTATAAAGTGGGCGTGTAGAGGGTGGGATATGAGGCGAATTCACGTGCGCAACCTTCCAGCTGGACTGTGATTTATAAAGCGAACATTGCGTCCAAGTGTGCGTGCACACGGTTTTATAAATCAGGATTTTTTTGTGCGCACGCCATTTTCGGCTTTTGAGCGCACGTACACTTTAAGTATGAACCATACGCACTCTTTGATAAATGAGAACCCTGGTCACTAGTGTAGTCACTAGTCGGCGGCAGATATCGATCAGAGCCAGAGATCCTCCAAGTCCGTCTACTGACCAGTCACAGTGGAACTTGAAATACGTATTAAAAAAATTGAAACGTTAGAAGAAAGTAGGGCTCTAAGGGCCTGATTTACTAAAGGTTTGCGTGCGTAAAAACGTGTGCAAACTTGACATCACCCGCAAACCAATGTGCAAGCTGATCTACTAACAGCGTGCAAAGAGGACTGCGCCTCTCAAATGCGCAAAATAGCACACGCTGTTCATTTAGTACTTTTGCCCTGATGAATAATCAATATGGGGCGTACCCGCCAGAAAGCGCTACATACTGGGAGGGGAAAATGCAAATAGGTTCATTTACCACACGCAATGAGATTTACCAAGCCTGAAAGTTATTGCGGGGATTGTGATTGCGTCTGTATTTAGTACGTTCGAAAGGAAGGTGCTAATCTGCTGCTGCTGTTATTGTGGCAAGGAGGCGACATCACTAAAATCAAAGAATACGCAGAGAGAGAGTCTTTATTCTGCTGCATGCTATTTTAAAAATGGTTGCACAAGTTTTATTAAAGGCCACTTTTTCTTTAGTTCTTCACCTCATATCTTGTCACCTTCTTTTAACCTCATCTGCCGTTCTTTTTGTCTTACCAACTGCATTTATTCTATTGCAGATTTTCTCCCATATTGCGTTTCTTTTGGTAATGTTTAAATTTCTTTGCTGTAGTTCATGAATGTGTTTATTTGCCTCTTCCACTAATATCTCTAACTCCAACTCGTCAAATTTCATTTTGCGCTTGCGACTATCCTGCTTTCCATCGAGACTCTCCATGGCGCAAACCGTAAGACACGCAACACCTCATTTAAATACTGAGGTTTGCACCTGTTATCAATTGCGCAAGCATTCTCAGTTGATCACCCGCAAAACACACAACAACAGCACGTGCAAACTTTTTCAGTGCACACGCAATTTAGTACTCTTTATTTAGGATCTTAGTAAATCAGGCCCTAAGAGTCAGAAACAGTGGTAACAGAAACAGTGCTAACAGAACCGGTGGTAACAGAACCGATGGTAACCGCTGCTCTGTTCTCCTGAGAGGTTCTGCTTTTGTTCGGGACGTGGAAACATTTGACTGATGTCCCTGTCTCCTGTGCAGAGGTGTCTGGGAAGGAGCCCGACTGGAACTTCTGGAAGTATCTGGTGGACGTGAGCGGCCGCGTGGTGGAGGCCTGGGGTCCTCAGGTGTCCGTCAAAGAGATCCGACCCAGAATAGCGGAGCTGGTACGGCAGATCATCCTAAAGAAGAAGGAGGAGCTTTAGCGCCTCCCCGCGCCGGTTCTGCGTGCGACCCGACTCGCTGGAGGCACTGATTAAACGCTGCTGTGTCCACTAGGGTCCGGGTGTTTGATGCCAGCTTGTGTACGAGGAAGCGCTGCAGCAGCAGTTTTACACCAAAGAGATTCTGTCAAGTGTGTTTAAGTCTGTTTTTGGAATAAAGGTTTACTGTGATCACCTGCTTCAGTGTCCACGTCGTCTTTCTGGGTAGAACTGCGGTTCCTCCTGACCACCAGGGTCTGGATCCGGACCCGTGGTTCATCTACTGACCACTAACAAAGTACTGTCAGTATAGATACAGTAGTTTGACTGTATGAGTCAAATAAAAAACTTAAACATGAAATAAATAAATAAAAAAACTCCAGCTACAACTACTGCTACTAATACCACTTATACTAATAATGATGATAATAATAATAATAATGATGATAAAAACTACAAGTTACTTGTATCCAGTACTGGAGATGAGGGGGGATGAGGGGGGATGAGGGGGGATGGCATCCCCCCTGAAATAAAAATGGTCAAAATCATCCCCCCTGTAAAACTGCCATCCCCCCTTTCCATCCCTTATGTCATTTCATCAATGAATGTCGTATTACTATTTCAACATTTAGAGTCATCACTAGAAAAATAACAGCAGAAAAATAACTTATTTGACAATTTTCACCTGTTTCAAGTACATTTTCACTTGAAATAAGTAGAAAAATCTGCCAGTGGAACAAGATTTATCTTCTTATTACAAGCAAAAAAATCTTGTTCCACTGTCAGATTTTTCTACTTATTTTAAGTGAAAATCTACTTGAAACAGGTGAAAATTGTTGTTTTTTCCAGTGATGAGTCTTGTTTTAAGTGTAATGAGATTTCTTTTTACTAAAATGAGACATTTTAACTAGAAATAAGACAAATATTCTGGTTAAGATTTTGCGTTTTTGCAGTGATCCATTTTACTTATCCTGTGAAGGACAGAGTCATATTGATAAGTTCAGAAAACTGTTTTTTATTGTTGTGTTTTGATGTATTTGATGTAAGCCCAGTGGATATTTAAAGCTTACAGAAGGCTGCATTTAACTGCTGCTATGTCATTCCTGCAGTATTTCTGCAGGTGTTTTGGTCACTGCTATTATTTGTAATATATTATATTATTTATAATCAGCACAAATTATCTGTCCCCATAAGATAAAATCCACCATCCCCCCTGATTTTTTTTTTACAACTCGAGTACTGCTTGTATCTATTATTGTAGATTATAATACAAGTACTACTACTATTAGTATTGGGCTGGTAGTGCTACTACTACAATTAATATCAACAAAAACAACAACTTCTGCTGATTATTATTATTATTATATTAATTAGTTTTAGTCCTAAGGAAACTTAATTCAGGATCAAATAGACTTATATTTATTTACATTCAAGTTTAGTTCCCTCCGTCAACAAAAGCATCATCATTTCAGGATTTCTCAGTGACGTCTCCTCAAAGGAAAAGTTGGGACTTAGGTTCACCACCAGATGGGGACATTTATCTCCTCAAGAAAACTCAAAAACCTCTCATCACAGGTGACAGAGACCAGAGACATAGACAGGAGACAGACAGAAATAGAGACAGGTGACAGACAGAAATAGAGATAGGCAACAGACACAGGAGACAGAGACTAGAGACAGAAACAGGAGGCAGGTGACAAAGACAGAGACATAAAACAGAGACAGGAGGCAGACACAGGAGAGATAGACAGAGACTGGCGACAGAGACAGGAGACAGAGACTAGAAACAGAGACAGGTGACAGACAGGATACCGAGACAGAGACAGGAGAAAGGAGACAGCAGAGAGGAAACAGAGACAGGTGACAGACAGGATACCGAGACAGAGACAGGAGAAAGGAGACAGCAGAGAGGAAACAGAGACAGGTGACAGAGACAGGAGACAGGTGACAGAGACAAAGACGGACTCGAAACAGGTGACAGAAACAGAGACTGGAGACAGAGAAAAGCAGGAGACAGGTGACAGGAGACAGACAGGATACTGAGACAGAGACAGGAGAAAGGAGACAGGTGACAGGAACCAGGTGACAGAGACAGGAGACAGGAGACAGAGACAGAGACAGTTGACAGAAACAGGAGACTGTGTCCAGAACTAAATAAGGAGACAGTGTTTTGCAGCAGCGTGACGACATGACGTCACCAAGTGGTCACAAGAGTCCCAACATCTGGAGCAGCTTCCTGGATCTCCAGTTTCTGACGCGCTCTTTTCATCCAGCCATCACATCTGGGCACCTTTAACCGGTCTGAACCGGTTTGTTCTGGACTTACATGTGACGGTGACCACAAAGGATGCACCAGGTGGCAGCAGGGCCGCCGCAAGGGGTGTGCACGGGGCCTCGCGCTATGGGCCGTTTTTTTTTTTTCCTTCTTTCCCATATAAATATCAACAGTCACGTTCCATTACAGACCTAAATGTGTACTAGTCTGTGCATATCAATAAATATATGTGCAATGATGCGCGTGTCTGTTGTTCAATACAACTGATCAGACCAAGCGCAGACACCAGCTGCTCTGATCCAGACGGTGGAGTGTGGAACAAACTGTCACACAATGTCGAGAGAACGTGACAGATTTAGGAAATTTCCATCAGGGGATGAAAAAGAAAAAAACTAAAGAAAATGGAAGAGTTTAATGCCTCTCTGAAAGGCTTGTTTGATAAATTTGTTGTTTGTTGTTTGTTGTTAGAAAAATCACTGATCCGACCGGGTCTCCAGCAGCCATGGGGCCCCCCGTCGAGGCAAGCCCAGATGATGATGAGGCAGGGGAAGGTATCCAGTATTTTGCTAATTGGAGAGTTAAAATTGTGCATATAGACACCCGATCCGACTTGAAAAACCCCAAAATTTTGCGCGTGTGAGCGTAGCGAGTGCGCAAGGGCCCCTACCAGCCATTTCGCACAGGGCCTCGCAAATCTCCCAGACGACTCTGGATGGCAGCTTCCTGTTTCCATCTTCTCCAGGGCTCTTGAAGCTAAAACCCTCCCTGACCTGGTGCCTCCTCTTTAGGGAAGGAAGTAAAACACAAACCAGCAGTTTTCTATCATTTCATGAGCAGCGTTTAGGGATGATGGTGTTTCCAACTCGCCTACAGAAGTCTTACAGCATTTGTTTCCCCTGTAAGGATGTGGCCAAGCAGATAATAAGTCTTATTTACAATAAACCTTTGATACGTTTATCTTTAAACAACTGTGAGGGAAACAGAGGGCCACCGGCGGCTGGGAGTCATGTGACCTCCTCATCCTCCTTAACGCAGACTGATGCGGTCAGTGGATTAAGCCGTGTTGTCCTCTCTGCCACGGGCTGCTTCCCTCCGACTCCTCTGCCGTCCCAGGACCTCTCCGGACACCATGGGCCTGTTGGACATCTTCTCCTCCATCAGAGACCGAGCTGAGAAGTTTCTGAATGAGAAAAACGTGGTGACAGACGCCTTAGCGAGGATAGAGGAGAAGACGGGGATCCGGAAGAAAATCGTTGCCTTTGGTACGTCAGCTTCCTCTTTGTTCTGCAATGTGCTCCGTTCATGTGAAGCACCTTCTGGACGGTTCTGTCGGCCCGGTTCTGATCCAGTGGACCGCCGTCTGTCTGCCTCCTGCTCGCCGGAGGATTCAGTTAATCCTCCAGCGAGCAGCTGCTGTCTCTGCATGGAAATGCTTCGTGTTTCATTCACGGGTTTCTCTTCTGACATTGCTTGGGAGTCCGGGGTCTCTGGGTCTCTGGTTCTTTGGGTCGCATAGAGGCAACTTGTATCGTAAAAGATGCTATATAAATAAAATGCAATTGAGTTGACATAAATCTCTTAATAAGTAAAGCATTCAGACACTTTTATTTCATCTTAACGGTGCCAAGACACTTTTTCTGCCCAGTTCAGCAGTTTTTATCCCAGATAGGAAAGACTGTCTGGTCCAATCGTGGCCACTTCTGCTCTATTTGGACTTAATGTGGCCCAATTCTGCTGTCTTTGGCCCAAACGTGGCCCACTTGTGCTCTATATGGAGTTAATCTGGCCCAATTCTGCTGTCTTTGGTCCAAATGTGGCCCAATTCTACTCTCTTTGGCCCAAACGTGGCCCACTTCTGCGCTCTTTACTTTAAATGTGGCCAACTTCTGCTATCTTTGGTCTAAACGTGGCCCACTTCTACTCTCCTTGGTCTAAACGTGGCCCACTTCTGCTCTCTTTGGTCTAAACATGGCCCACTTCTCCTCTCTTTGGTCTAAACATGGCCCACTTCTCCTCTCTTTGGCCCAAACGTGGCCCACTTTTGCTCTCTTTGGTGCAAACATGGCCACTTCTACTCTCTTTGGTCCAAACGTGGACCACTTCTGCTTTCTTTGGCCCAGACGTGGCCCACTTCTGCTCTCTTTACTTTAAATGTGGCCCACTTCTACTCTCTTTGGTCTAAACGTGGACCACTTCTGCCATCTTTGGTCTAAACGTGGCACACTTCTACTCTCTTTGGTCTAAACGTGGACCACTTCTGCCATCTTTGGTCTAAACGTGGCACACTTCTACTCTCTTTGGTCTAAACGTGGACCACTTCTGCCATCTTTGGTCTAAATGTGGCCCACTTCTACTCTCTTTGGTCTAAATGTGACCCACTTCTACTCTCTTTGGTCTAAATGTGGCCCACTTCTACTCTCTTTGGTGCAAACATGGCCCAGCTTTGTCAGAATGTGCAAGTGGGCCATATCTGAATTAAAATAGCTGCTATTTTGCTATTTTGTCGCTATCTGCTATTTTGGTACAGATGGGGCTTGAAATCAACGAATAGTAGGGGTCCCTTATGGTTTACGGAAGTCTAGGTGCGTTTCCACCAGCAGGAGTTCCGGGTAAACCCGCCAGACAAGACGTCTTGGGATTCAAACAACCCCTCCGCCGGACCTCTATGTTGGTGTAACATGACAGCAAGACCTGAACCGACTCGACGGTCCATCCCTCGTTTTTTTCATGTAGCAAAATGTCTTTGGTCCGAATGCTTAAACGATTTGTGGTCCCATGACTCTCCCCCTCCAGTCCCTACCGGTCCTCGGCCAGAGGGAACCCCTTCCCTGCGTGCTTCATGCCCATTTTACACTTCTGGCTGTCCTAATTTAATCATCAGAAAAAGAGAGGTTCAAAGAGCACCTGTCTTTCAACAAGAGGCGGTGTAATTATCCAGAAGTTCTCATTAAATCTAAATCCAAGGACCACTCAACAGGAGCATAGCCTGGAACAATGTGGTACACCAACACCGTACAAGCCAAACGTAGACGGAAACCAAATGAACAAAATGTAACTTTAGCTTTTTAACTGGCATCTTCAACCAAGGGGATCCGTTCAATTCACTAAACACAGACATATTCCACAAAACCCTTTCTTCATGAAAATGAATGTAAATTTTTCTTTATTCCCAAATAAAGTTAGAGATTTAGATATATACGTTTATTGGAAAGTGTTTTTTTTTAATTGCTTTAAAATTATTATTATTTTTTTTATTATTACATTAATTGAAATTTGATTTATTAGGAAAAAGGGAGGGATAAAATAAGCGTAGTCTTCTTTCTGTTCCCTTTCATTCAAGGAAAGAGATTTGTGATGAAATGAAATGAAGTCCAGGTCCTCCTCTTCATCCTCATTCTCTTGAGGGTTTTTTCCAAACACATGCGGTGCGTCCGAAATGCCATACTAAACAGTATATATTCAAAAAGTATACTTAAGTTTGGCACACTTTTGAGTAAATATCAGTAGTGTGCATTAATTGGGACGTACTACTCAGAGCCACACGGCACTTCCTGCCGTTGGGAGGGGGAGTTGTTACCATGGTAACAACTCCTGTCACAGCAGCAGTAGCAGCACCGCTCCGCTCTTTCCCGTTTATCCTGGCCCAAACAAGATTACATTATATAATATTATTATATACAAATATTATAATATCAATACTATATAATCATATTATTATACTTAATATTATACTTATGAGATATACATATCTGGTTAGCACGTAGCAACCAAACACCGCTGCATTGGATTGTGGGACATTTCTGCTTAGCTAGTGTCCATCAATCCACACTAATAAATATCTCCGCAATGAGTATGGATAGAGCTACTATTGAGTACATACTAATGTTTCGGACGCACTAAAAAATCTCACATACTGTTTTTGCTACTCATTAGGGGGGAAGTATGGAATTTTGGACGCAGCTCTGGTTTATAACTTTATCACCGAGCCTTAGGAGTCTGAGCAGGACTGGTGGGTGGTACCTGGTGGGACCCAGGACCCGGTCTGAACATGCGGCTGCAGAGGAACAGTTCAGGGTTGAGTCCTCAGGACATTTGTAGGGTTGCCACCTTTCAGAAATAGAAATAAGGGACGCCCCAATTTCAACAGCCCAGGAGCCAAAAAAAGGGACATCCCCAAAACTTCTGAACTGCATAGAGATGTATTTATTTTATATGAAAAAACAAAATGCTTTGATTTAAAGTTTAAAGTGTCTTAATAGACCCTAGGCCGGAGGTCAATGATCGACTTTGTTGTCGTTTCATCTGACCTTCGGCCGCATGTCTTGGACACTCGGGTGAAGAGAGCGGCTGAGCTGTCAACTGATCACGACCTGGTGGTGAGTTGGATGCGCTGGCGGAGGAGGAGGTTGGACAGACCGGGCAGACCCAAACGGATTGTGAGGGTCTGTTGGGAACGTCTGGCTGAGCCCTCTGTCAGGGACATCTTCAACTCTCACCTCCGGGAGAGCTTCTCTCGGATCCCGGGGGAGGCGGGGGACATCGAGTCCGAGTGGACCATGTTCTCTGCCTCCATTGTCGACGCGGCGGCTCGAAGTTGTGGTCGCAAGGTCTCCGGTGCCTGTCGTGGCGGCAATCCTAGAACCCGGTGGTGGACACTGGAAGTACAGGATGCCGTCAGACTGAAGAAGGAGTCCTACCGGGCTATGTTGGCCGGTGGGACTCCTGGCGCAGTAGATAGGTACCGGCAGGCCAAGCGAGCCGCGGCTCGGGCGGTCCTGGAGGCAAAAACTCGGGTCTGGGAGGAGTTCGGGGAAGCCATGGAGGAAGACTTTCGGTCTACCTCGAGGAAATTCTGGAGGACCGTTCGGCGCCTCAGAAGGGGGAAGCAGTACTCTGCCGGCACCGTTTACGGTGTGGGTGGAGAGCTGTTGACCTCGACTGGGGACATTGTCGGACGGTGGAAGGAATACTTCGAGGATCTCCTTAACCCGACTGACATGCCTTCCACTGAGGAAGCAGAGGGTTGGGGCTCGGAGGCGTGCTCATCCATCACCCAAGCCGAGGTCACTGAGGTAGTTCGTAAGCTCCTCGCAAGCTCCTCGGTGGCACCGGGGGTGGATGAGATTCGCCCTGAGTACCTCAAGTCTCTGGATGTTGTAGGGCTGTCTTGGCTGACACGCCTCTGCAACATCGCATGGAGGAAGGGGACAGTACCGCTGGAGTGGCAAACCGGGGTAACCGGATCATTTTTATGGACAGGATTTCTAGGCGCAGCCAGGGGCCGGAGGGGTTCCGGTTTGGGAACCTCAGGATTTCATCTCTGCTTTTTGCAGATGATGTTGTCCTGTTGGCTTCATCAGACCGGGACCTTCAGCATGTGCTGGGGCGGTTTGCGGCCGAGTGCGACGCGGCAGGGATGAGAATCAGCACCTCCAAAACCGAGGCCATGGTTCTCCACCAGGAAAGGGTGGCATGCCTTCTCCGGGTGGGTGGAGAAGTCCTGCCTCAGGTGGAGGAGTTCAAGTATCTCGGGATCTTGTTCACGAGTGAGGAAACGATGGAGCGTGAGATTGACAGACGGATCGGTGCAGCGTCTGCAGTAATGCAGTCGATGTACCGGACCGTCGTGGTGAAGAAGGAGCTGAGTCGAAAGGCGAAGCTCTCGATTTACCGGTCAATCTACGCCCCTACCCTCACCTATGGTCATGAACTTTGGGTAGTGACCGAAAGGACAAGATCGCGGATACAAGCGGCTGAGATGGGTTTCCTCCGCAGGGCGGCTGGACGCTCCCTTAGAGATAGGGTGAGGAGTTCGGTCACCCGGGAGGAGCTCGGAGTCGAGCCGCTGCTCCTTCACATTGAGAGGAGTCAGCTGAGGCGGCTTGGGCATCTGTACCGGATCCTCCTGGACGCCTCCCTAGGGAGGTGTTCCAGGCATGTCCCTCCTCCCTAGGGAGGTGTTCCAGGCATGTCCCTCCTCCCTAGGGAGGTGTTCCAGGCATGTCCCACCGGGAGGAGACCCCGGGGAAGACCCAGGACACGCTGGAGAGACTATGTCTCTCAGCTGGCCTGGGAACGCCTCGGACTCCCCCCGGAGGAGCTGGAGGAAGAGCTGGAGGAAGAGCTGGAGGAAGAGCTGGAGGAAGAGCTGGAGGAAGTGTCTGGGGTGAAGGAAGTCTGGGCATCTCTGCTGAGGCTGCTGCCCCCGCGACCCGGGAACGGATAAAGCGGCGGACGATGGATGGATGGATGGATGGATGGACGGATGGATGGATGGATGGATGGATGGATGGATGGATGGATGGATGGATGGATGGACGGATGGATGGACGGATGGATGGACGGATGGATGGATGGACGGATGGATGGACGGATGGATGGATGGATGGATGGATGGATGGATGGAGTGTCTTAATAGCATTGAACTTGCATGACTGTACAGACAGCCAACCATACTAGCAACTGAAATAGCCTCCTATGCTATGTATGTCCACATCAGCCAAGATGTAGAATATAGCTACAGGTGAAGGTCGGAAAATTAGAATATGGTGTAAAGATTAATTTATTTCAATAATTCAACTTAAAAGGTGAAACTCTCATTACATGGAAAGCAAGATGTGTTAAACCTTTATTTGTTATAATTATGATGATTGAATTGTTTATTGATTTCATAATATAGAGATTTTTTATTTGGGGTTTTCATAAACTGTGAGCCATAATCACCAAAATTATAACAAATAAAGGCTTGAAATATCTCACTTTGAATGTAGTGGGAAATAATATATTTGTTTCACCTTTAGTTGAATTTACTACGAATGAAGTTTTGCAATATATTCAAATTTTCCGACCTTCTATGGAGGTAGATTTGTTTCTTAATTATTCAATCAAAAAAAAGATTGCTTCAATCAAAAAATATATTTTCAATTAAAAAAATACTTCAATCAAAGAAAAAAAGTGTTTGAATGCAAAAAAATATTTGAGCATGTCTGACCCTGTGGGCTAAACAATGAGGAAGCATCCGCCCACTGCGGGATGTTTGTGTCAAAATGATTCAATCAAAAAAAAAAGATTTCAAAACTTTTTTCACTTCAAACAAAAAGAAATCAAATCAAATCCAAAAAAATATTTTCAATCCAAAAAAAGTGTTCAAATTTTTTGGGTCTCAAATATTTTTTTGCATTCAAACTTTTTTTCTTTGACTGAAAAAGTTTTTTTATTGAAGTGATTTTTTTTAATTGAAAATATTCAATTTTTTTGAAGCAACTTCTTTTTTGATTAAATGATAAAGACACAAATGTCCTACCCATAATATTGCCCAAACACAAACTACTTCAATCAAAAAAGTTGCTTCAAACAAAAAACTTCAAAACATTTCCAATCAAAGAAAAACATTGTTCAAATGCATTTTTTTGAGTCTCAAATATGTTTTTTGCATTCAAACACTTTTTTCTTTGATTGAAATATTTTTTTTGGATTGAAGTGAATTTTTTTTAATTTTAAATACCTATATTTTTTGATTGAAGCAATCTTTTTTTGATTGAATAATTAAGAAACAAATCTACCTATATAACCTTCACCTGCATATTATGATATCAATAAATAAGAGCATTATATATGTCTGAATTGGTTCAATGTTGTGCCAAAAAGTGATTCCCTGCCAGAATCTGATTTCTTCTGATTTCTGGCCGCGGGAGCGCGCACAGCAGCCCGTTGAGCGATAGCGCTAAAACGTCAGATTTTCAGATTATGAAGCTCAAGAATGAGATCAAGTCATATTTAGGCAGAAACAACTTTTTCATTAACTGTATTTGGCCTTCAATCAATTTTTGGCAAGTGAAAATGCCTATTTTGTGTTGTAATGGTCCTTTAAAAGAGTTAAAAGCAATCCTGTGAGCCCTAGTATTTAAATTATGAAGCTCAAGAATGAGACCAAATCATATTTAGTTAGAAAAACCTTTCATTAACTGTATTATTTGGCCTTCAATCAATTTTTGGCAGGTAAAAAGACCAATTTTCAGGGGAGAAATCAGATTCTGGCAGGCAATCACTTTTTGGCACGACAACAGAACGCATTTTTTAATTCCCATAATAACAATTCCATAGTTCAAAGGCCTAATAGTTTGGTGTGAGTGTCGGTCCGTCCCGTGAGCAGGAACAGCAGTGTATTGAGATGGATGAGTGGATGAGATGGATGAGTGTATTGACATGGATGAGTGTCGGAGCGCAGGAACGTGACATCATGGTGCCTGGTGCTCCCATGGGTGCTCCCCGTCTCCCTCTCGGAGAGCTGACGTTAGGGGCTCATTTCAATCAGATTATCCAGAGACAGCGGAGCAGAGCGGCCTCCATGAGCGAGCAGCAGCTTAAGCTGATCAGAGGTACGTGCTTTTGTTTCAGCTCTTCCTGTCGTCTGTCCGTGTGGCTGCAGCTGCAAACCTAAATACCTCTTACAAACCTAAATACCTCTTTAGTCCCTCACCGGTTTTGAGATTACGTTTTAACGTCCATTAAGTAAGCAAATTTTAGCATAAACAAAACAAAAAAAAGTCGTCATGGCAACAGCAAACAAAAAGTTAGAAAACACCGTTAAATAGCCTACTCGCCGTCAAAATACTGTTAAAAAAAATCATCAAAACATCATTAAATCATCAATAAAACACTGTTAAAATAGCGTTTAAAACATGCTTTTACAAACTGACAGTAACACACAGTAATTTGCCCGGCAACACGGTTACAAAAACCCATAAATAAGCCACTATAATAAATTATGATATTTAAATAATAATAATGTAATAATAAATAATCAACATCATCATCAAGTGCTGATGAAGAACTTTATTCGTCCCCAAGGAAATATTGTTGTTATAGCAGTCTGGTATAAGTACAATAAAAAGTATGATGGAATAAAATACTGAGGTAGAAAAGAAAAAAATATTAATAACATAAAATGTATGAGTTATGATTTATTCAAAAAAAATGTCTTATGATGTTCGTGATTATGTTTTAAAGTCTATGGGGTGGGTATTAAAGTGAGGATGTGTGTGAAAATGACCAGATGTGTGTTTTTTAACCATGACTGTGTGGGCTTTTCTACGTTAAATGTTGATTTTATTGTGTAAAGCACTTTGCATTACTCGTGTATGGAAAGTGCTGCATAAATAAAGTTTGATTTGATTTGATTTGAATAAAAGAATGGAACAAGGACACTTGAAAAACTCAAGATAAATATATAGAAGGTGCTGTGGCATGAGTCGGAGTGCACAGGTGACAGGTAGATTCAGGTGTGTGATGATCGTGGCTCCGACAGGTGGATGAGAGGGGTTGAGAGGGATAATCCATGATAGCCAGCAGCAAATGTTCTGCCAGCATCCTGTCCTCCACCAGACTCAACAGACATTATGAGGCACATGCAGGTAGAAGAGAACCGTATCATATCCAGCTTCATTTAGACCAGTGTCGGCAACCCGCAGCTCCGCATGCGGCTCTTTAGCGCCGCCCTAGTGGCTCCTGGAGCTTTTTCAAACATGTTTGACCTTTTTTCTCTCCTTTTTTTTCTTCTTTTTTTCCTTTTTTTCTTATTTTTTCTTCTTTTTTTCTCTTTTCCTTTTTTCTTCTTTTTTTCTTCCTTTTTCCTTTCCTTTTTAATCTTGAAATTTTGACTTTTTCCTCGGCATTTCGACTTTTTCTCGAAATTTTGATTTTTTCCTTAACATTTCAACTTTTTTCTCAACATCTCGACTTTTTTCTCAAAGTGCATAATGAAAAAAACAATCTTCTCCCAGTTATAACTAATATAGATACATGCAGCATGTGTTGACTTCATTCTAAGGCATTCTAAGACTTTTCATTTTTTGCGGCTCCAGACATTTTTGTCTTTTGTGTTTTTGGTCCAATATGGCTCTTTCAACATTTTGCGTTGCCGACCCCTGATTTAGACCAACTAAAATCATTTTTGTGTTAGTTTCCTATATTAAGTCGGCTTGTGTTGCTGGTTGTGTTTGGAAAGCACAGAAGGTCACGTTATCAGAGGCCTGGAGTGTTTCAGCGCTGAAACACACTGTCTTCAGGAATCTCAGCTACTGCAGGCAGGAGTACGGATGAGACAGAAGACAAACCCAGCATCCTGGCTAGTTTTAGCAGCATACACACACACACACACACACACACACAATGAAACAGGAGCTCGGCAGCGACCTGATTTATTTGAGATGATAAAAGTCTGATTTAGTTCCAGCCTTGAGGTGGTTGCAGAAGCTCAGGTCTGAGTCATCTTAAACTCTAAGATCTCTAACCTTGGTTTTTGTCTCTTTACCTCTGAAATCAAGCTGAGCAGCAGCTTTTATTCCTTTCTGCTGCCAAATACAGTTATTTCTGTCCTGTCTTTACTTAGTGGATTGAACCGAGCTGTTAATTTACTTTAAGGACTGATAGAGTCGGTGTAACGGATCATAGTTGATCAGACTGAATCCCAGGGGTCCAGGACTTGACCCCTGAGGGACGCCACATGGTGATAATTAAAATGATTAATTATTATTGAAATGAATGTAAATGACGATGGGAGGGAAGGATAGAAACACAGATCAGAGTGACCGTCTGTCCCCTGTCCAGGTGCCGTCTCACTGACCGGACTTTACCTGGTGTACGGGTACGGCGCCTCGCTCCTCTGCAACCTGATCGGCTTTGCCTACCCAGCCTATTACTCGTGAGTTTTTCTCTCATTTTTATTCTAATGTGCTGATTTTCTCTGACTCCTCTTTCAGGTGAAAGCTCCTGTTTATTTCATTCTCACCCTCTGACGTTAGTCACTAAGTTTGTTTTTGTTTGTGTTTCTGTTTAAGTGGTTATAACGAGGTCACAATGTAGTCATGTTCATAAGTTAGTGCCCCTCGTCTCATCCTGGGTGTTAAAAAAGGATATGAAACAACAACTTCAGATGAACGATAAAATATAACTTTTTTTACTATGACATCAATTATTAAATAAAGCCAAAACAATGTAACAAAAATTTAAAAAAATCATGTGGGCAATACTAAGTACCCTCATGGTTCAGTAGCTTGTAGTGAGTCGTGGCTTTATCAACATTTTGGCCCATTCTTCTTTACAAAGTTGTTTCAATTCAAGGACATGCAGGAATCAGTAGCCATGACAACATAGCAGAAAACAGGCATTTATAATAATAATAATAATAATAATAATAATAATAATAATAATAATAATAATAATAATAATAATAATAATAATAATAATAATAATAATGGATCAGATTTATAACGTGCTTCTTTTCCCTCCATGACACTCAAAGCGCTCACAATGGTTCCATTATTCATTCACTCCTCATTCAAACTTGCACAAACAGTCCTCTTTATTCACTTCCTTTATACTGGCATGGTTAAAATGACCTCAGCTGAGCACGACCCTCCAGTGGAGTGAGTCGTGTCAGAGTGTTAAAACAGCAGTTAATGGTAACACGCTGGGATTAGCCTCTCGGCTTACATGACTTTCCATTTTGCTGCAAACACAGGTTCCAGTCTTACTCAAAACTGCTTTGATTCATGTTGTCTTGGTCCCTCATGAACGTTTACTCCCCTTCCCATCTAATACAGCTAGGGTTCTGTGCACGTCTGCAGGCCAGAGCTTCAGGAGCTGCATCCTGACCTGCCATTGTTTATATTTATGTTTATGTAATAATTGCTCGGGGATCATATTCTGGGTCTCTGGAAAGAGAGACAACTTCTGTTGTAATAGATGCTTTATAAATAAAATTGAATAAAATTGAATAGGCACGGGGTCTGAGGTGTTTCTGCTGAGGAGCTGTGTTTGGTTTCCTCCAAACATGGTTCTGGACATTCAGACCAAACATCTCCACCTTGGTCACATCTGTAGGTTCTTTTCATCAGAATGTCAGTAAAGTATAGTAGAAATTAACCGTGAAGATATTGTTCCCAGTCAACTCTGCCTCCCGGAGCATCAACTTAAAGATATTTTTCTTCCATATCTCTCGTAAAACTCTCATGTTCTGCAGAATCAAAGCCATTGAAAGTCCGTGCAAAGAGGACGACACCAAATGGCTGACGTACTGGGTGGTGTACGGCGTGTTCAGCCTGGGAGAGTTCTTCTCTGATATCTTCCTCTACTGGTTTCCGTTCTACTACGCCTTCAAGGTAAGAGAGCAGGCGTGAAACAGAGGTGAGCCCCACGATGCTCTGTAGCATTGGGCCCTGGACAGGAATAGAGGGTCTGCCTTGACGTCACTTCCCCACTGGACCAGACCACTTACTCGCACTGAGTGGCAAAACATCAGCAAAAACAGCTGCAACTAGTGGAAAAGACGGGATAACAGCCGATTATCGGCTTAAATTAAAGGCAGTTGGACTTGACAGTGACCCGTACAGTTACCAAGAACCAGCGGTCCATGGACATTAATATTTGGTACAGTTACCCCAAGAACCAGTGGTCCATGGACATTAATATTTGGTACAGTTACCAAGAACCAGTGGTCCGTGGACATTAATATTTGGCCACGAATTGAGTTTCCTGATATTTATATGTACTTAATTTCTATGCTGGGGAAATACACGAAGCAAAGCTTGAAGGCTTACAAAAGTCTTGACGCTTGGTCCTACTTCAAGGCAGGATTTGTTGGTGAAATTAAATTGATGAGGACACCGAACTTTATGATTTGACCGTTTAACGTTAGCTACCCAAAAATCAAGGGAGTCAGAAATCCACGTTTCGGTGCCTGGAATCCAGTTGTTTCTGTGAATTGCAGCGATCCATTTGTCTCTCTTAAGCTTATATTTTGTCAGTCTGTAAAACGATAACTCCGATTTCTTGCTAAATCTATGAGTACAGTCGATCGCACAACAGCTCTTTCCCATTTTAGATGTTTTCCAGTTGCTCAAACTGAAAGTTTAGCTGCCACTCAGTCTTTCTGACACTCAGTGGGCGAAACCCGCTGTGAAGCCCGCATGCGCATTCCCTCTATATGCAGCTATATGTGTAAGGGTAGAGGTGCTCGTTATCCCCAGTAACCCCCACTCGTCCGTCCCCTGCACCCCCAGTGTCTGTTCCTGCTGTGGTGCATGGCCCCCACGTCATGGAACGGCTCCCAAGTCATCTACGACAAAGTGGTTCGTCCCATCTTCCTCCGCCACGAGGCCACGGTGGACAACATGGTCAACGACCTCAGCGGGAAGGCCATGAACGCCGCCGAGAACCTCACCAGGGAAGGTATGACCGGTTCGGCCCCAGTGGTACCAGTACCGAGCACTACCCACCCCCCAGGCTAAACCTGCCCTGCGTCTCCGTCCTCAGTCCTGTCCACGCTGATCAAGAACAAAACCTTCAGTATGCCGGTGCCCAAAGTCGCCCCGTCTGACGCTAAGGGCTTACCAGAGGCATCCGGAGAAACATCAGGAGTGAAAGTCTCTCCGTCAGAGCAGAATGGAGAAGAGCGAAGGGTAAGTAGACGAGGTGTTTCCCCGGTCTGTCCTCCTCAAACCTAGAAGAGGTTTCACCCTTGTAGTGGAACCTTGAAGGTCACATCATACCTGCCAAGTTTTGGATTTAAAAATAAGGGAAATTTTCTGCCGCTGTCCCACCAGCCCAACCGAGGTCCAGTATCTTACATTTTAAAGGAGCATAAGGCAGGATTGAGGCAGGATTTATGAAAAAAATTTGTATACGTTTTAAGTTTTCTAGTAATAATGTCAGATGAAGCGTTCCAAACCAAAAAGAATGATCCCTCTAGTGTATCTCTCCGTTGCCTTGAACAGTCTGTGTGCTGCAAAATGTGCTGCAATCGTGCTCGGAATTTCCCGTGCTGGGCTGCAGATGTGACGTCACATGACGCTGCATGCACGTTCTCCCCGTTCTCCCGTGCCGGCTTCACTGTTGGCTGCAGTACCCCCAACGGCCGTCGTGGCGAAGGGTGGCGCTAGAGAGTCTCATTTTTTAAAGGAGCCTCATGCTCCTTTAAGACAGATTTACGAGAAATCTAAAATATCTACCTGTCAACCACTTATAAACTACAATTATGTGCTCAGAATCTGATAGTTCTACCTTTGTTGACACTGAAAGGCTCTGGACATTCCTGTGTATGTAATTCCTATAATAGAGACAACATTAAAACACAAAGGGGAATTAAAGCACATTTATTTATTTTAAATAGTTTCAGTTTATATACACATTGATTGTCTTCAAGTGAAACATTTACATTTTATTTTTATTTGTCATTTTCACTCATGTGGCTCTCTGGCGCCTCCCTGGTGCTGCTGACGGACATCAGTCCTTCCTCTGTGAGAGACAATAAAATCGCAGTTACACATTTTACAAAACACTTAACTGTAACGTCCTGCTCCTCTTTAGGAAAGTAAATTCGGTTTCCCATTTTTAGATATAATTACATGAAGTCTTCGCTTTTTGGGCAGAAATGTTTTCTCTATCGTTACATCCATCCATCTCTAATTTGTTGTTCCGAGTTTGTTCCCGTTGTCGCCACTAACCTCGCGAGAATCAGGCTACAGCAAGGGTTCTCACGAGGACGGTGATGATTCGTTTTGCAGAGACACAGGAATGCTTTTAAAAAATTATTATGTTATAAAATGGGAAATATATGGGAAAATGCTAATACGGGAGGACGGCAGGAAAGAGGTTAAAATACGGTAGTTTCCCGGCCAAAATGGGAGACTTGACAGGTATGGGTCCCATTCAGATCCCAAAGTTGATCTCCACTCCTAAATCCTCTTTTCTTTTTTCCTCCGGTTCGGTTTTCCTCTCCCCTGCTCCCCACTCACTCTGCTGTTATTGGTTACCTTCCTAAGCTAGTCAAAAATGTTACTGTCAGTCATGTGACACGTCAACAGAGCCCGTCGTTCCTGTCTGAACTGAAACATGTCCTGGGCCTTGGACACGTGTACTTGAACGCATCATGGCTCTAGTGCAGGTCGGCGCAGCAGCTGACCGCTAGCGACCAGTTAGGCAATTTCCTGGCCATATTAAATGCTTTATTATATATTGTTTGGGCCATAACGTTGGGTTATTTCTAAATTAACGGGTGTAAGTCAGGTTTGAGGTGTTGGGAACCCCTGACCCATCTACAGCGTAGGATGTGATGATCCCCGTGTCAAACCATTCCCACACAGCCCTAAAGGATTCTTTAGATATTGTTGCACCTTCTTGAACTTTTTGTATGTTTGTAAGAGAGTTGAGGAGTACGGTAATTCTTCTGTCCTGCCGCCTGTTCCAGCCTTTCCTCGGTTAACCAGTCTGGTAAGTCCGTCGGTTTGGTGTTAGTATTGGAATAAACATCCTTCTAATCACAGAAACACGATGTGTGATGGTTTTATGGTAGAGTAGCTTTCTTCTTCAGTGGTGATGTGGTGGTATGACCTGTAATGACCTGTGATGACCTGTAATAGCTCCCAACTCCTCCCTTATCTGCTGCTCTGAACTGGATATGAGATCCAAACACTCAGCTGAAATCCTATCAGACTATAAGCTGAAAAACAAAACCAGGAGGCCGAGCACTGGTCCTAGAGGGACACCGTTGTTAAATCAAACTGGAGGGCTGGACCTTGCTCCAGTTTGCATGATTTTTCTGTTGAAGTAGGGTTGTATAAACTAAAGTATTTAGTGTCTCACCAGACGTCACAACAATCAGGATGCTGATGCACCGCTAGGCTAACAACTAGGCTAACAACTAGGCTCACATAAAAGGAGACCTTTTTCCCGTCTAAAACAACAGCAGACTTCACAGCAGCTCAGGACGTTGGCTGCGTCGCTTCCAGCTGGATCCAGGAGCACTTGGACAACGACAGAACTTTTATGATTTTTCCTTTTATACGACGAAGTAGTGGATTCAACGAGGCAGTCGAGATGTGATCAAACTGTAAACTTTAAACTTTCATCTGATGGCGTACATGAGCTCCAGATGCGAGATGAGAGTTATTTACTGCAAAGAATTTAACTCCAAGTATTAAAAATGATGGGTATATTTTTGATCACAAACAGATGACCTTTGCTAAAAATTGCTTTCATAATTTACGTATTAAGGGCCATATTTTTGTGAAACCTCTGAGATTCCAGCTGAAAGTCGAAGCATGGATAATAGGTCAGAATCAACTTTATTCGCCGGGTTTGTCCAAACAAACGAGGAATTCAGCAGACTTTGCCTCTCGAGTAAAAATAAATAATATGAAAACAGCAGTCAAAAAATATGGTACAAGACAGAACTAATATTTACAATATTTACATTTATCGCACAAAAATCTGCGACTATTGAAGGTTCAGTGGTGTATGGGGGAGAGTGTGTTCATGTTCTGTCCGACTTTATTCTGAATACTTTAGTGCTCGTGTGTATTTGAGTGTACTTGTGTGTATTTGAGTGTACTTGTGTGTACTTGTGTGTACTTGTGTGTACCTAACCCTTTTACACCAAGCTGGTTCCAGGGCTGGTGCTAGTGCTGGTGCTAGAGCCGGTTCGCGGTTGGTTCTAAGTAAGAACCGGTTGCTTTTACACAAGCTGGTGCTGGCCAGCAGCTGGCCAGACAGCCACGTCATCACGTTACTGTATACGTCTGTGTACGTCACCATTTCCCGGTACAACTAGCGCCAAATTCAGTCACCACAACAAAGATGGAGAAATTAAATTTGAGTTAAGCTACAATTTGTATTAATTAAATGACACACTGGATCTTCAGTTAGACCGGAAAAAAAGCAGGATATTAATTATGATCACATACTTCGCTAAGAAATGCATACTTTTACTTTGGAAAGATGATTCCCCTCTAACTTTCAATTTTTTTTGGGATCAAATTTCAGTTTTTTTATACCATAAAAAGATATTTAAAAAAAAGAAAACAAAGAAATCACCTAATATTGTTATTTACATGTGGCAAATGGCGCTCTTCCGTGTTTATTCTGCTTTGGTTGTTCAGTAACACCGCCCCCAGGCCTTGACGTAAGCACGTAGCTCCCGACGTAACGTGGTTCTTTCCTCTAGACCAGCAAAGAGTTGGTTCTTGTCTAGCACCAGTTTTGAGAGCCATGAGCCGGTGCTTAGGCTGTGTAAAACCAAAGAACTGGTGCTAAGTCTGGTTCTAGCCCAGAACCAACCTGGAACCAGCTTGGTGGAAAAGGGATATGTGTGTACTTGAGTGTACTTGAGTGTACTTGTGTGTGTTTGTGTGTACCTGTGTGTACTTGTGTGTACTTGTATGTGCTTGTGTGTACTTCAGTGTACTTGTGTGTACCTGTGTGTACTTGTGTGTACTTGTATGTGCTTGTGTGTACTTCAGTGTACTTGTGTGTACCTGTGTGTACTTGTGTGTACTTGTGTGTACTTGTGTGTGCTTCAGTGTACTTGTGTGTACCTGTGTGTACTTGTGTGTGCTTCAGTGTACTTGTGTGTACTTCAGTGTACCTGTGTGTACCTGTGTGTACCTGTGTGTACTTGTGTAGAGCCCAGATCGAGCCGTGACTTGTTTTTCCTCTATTCTGCGTTGGTGTTTCTTGCTCTAACGGTGGTTTGTGTTTGTGTTTCATCGCGTCAGGATGAGATCGGTGTAGACTGACGGTGAGTCCCGGCTGAGCGACACACACCAAACACAACCTGACCCCCCCTTAGCTGTCAGTCCTGCTTCATGCAGGAAACACCCGTGTGGAAACGTGAAAACACACGTCTGTCAGCAGAAACTCATGGTGTTTCTCCCTGTTTCTCATTCAGCCGTACAGGAGAGGAGGAAGAATAGGATCCTCACTGAGGAGGAGGAGGAAAAAGCCAGGACGTCGCCCTTCATTCTGACGGATCCCGGAGACTGTTCCTGTTCATCTATCTTTTAGTCCAATAGCTGAGGAACTCTTTGTTTATCTTTATTTAATGTCTTTAAGATTTGGGGATCACTGGTTTGTTTTTGTTTTTATATTCGCTGTTTCCCCGTCCTAAAAATGTTCCCGTTTGAGGTTCATCATCGTTTAGGGACGAAATATTAAATCAGGGGATTGAAGTTTTTAAAGAGCTTAATCCCCAAATCCTCTTGTGAAATCCCCCCCTCCCATTTACCCCCATACCCAGCAGCACCACCCGTACCGAACCAATCACGATGGGGCGGGGGCGGGGTTTATGTGATGACTCTTACACTATTCAAAACATGATCAACAAGTTTTTAACGTAAAACAAAACAACAAAGTTTGATACTGGTCTGATTGTAGCTCCGCCCCCTTCAGAGCAATCCTCCTTGTGATTGGTTGTATTTCCGGAGGCATTTTCTTCTGCAAGCCTAGGTTCTGGTGCTGGTCGTCCAACCCAAAGAAACCACTCTAATTCTTTGTATGGAAGGGTTACAGAATTAGGATTCTGGTTCTGGTTCTGGCTAGGCTTTGTGATGGCAAAAATGGTTGTTCGTTCAATAAAGATGTTCAAAGATGAATGTCAGGACACCTCAGCTGTCTTTCTGAAGTTTTAATGAAAAGAGGAAAAACATTCAAGGCTGGGAACAAAGACAAAACATACATATCACCCTGACAACCATGCTTTGTCAAAGGAGCATGACCTCACCAAGGAATGTTCACTTGAAAACAGGATTTGTGAAAGCATACAAGATCAAAATGTATACCAAAATTTCCCATTACAGCTTCCATTCCCCCAAAAAACATTTTAGATTCTATTAATTCAGATTAAAACTGTTTGCACCAGTTGTTCTCGCTGTTTAGTACCGGTTGTTTTCAGACTTGTTTTTTCTCTTCATACAAATATTTGAAGTGTCCCAGCAGCCCGCTCGGTTTCCACGGTGACCCGTCCAGATGGGACAGAACCACCACTGCTGGCGGCGGTTGAATTGGTTTGATATTGGATATTATGAATTCAACACCCATAAAACTTGTGATACATACCAATGATTTTGGTCAAACCACTTGTGATGTGTTCATGGTCATCTGACTATATATCACAAGAGAGTAATTATTATAAAATCATATTATGGGCTGATTTAATGAGGTTTAATGAAAACAATCGGTGTTATGTATCACAAGTTTTATGGGTGTTGAATTCATAATATCCAATATCCAATATCAAACCAATTCAACCGCGGTCCACTGCTGTGTCATTTGGGTCGGCAGCAGAGACGGAAGGCCCGGTGTCTTCCAGCTGGGGTTGAGATGCTCAGAAGAGTTCCTAATCCGACCCAAGTGTCGTTGGTTCCCGAACCAAACCAAAACACGACTGAGGAGGAAGCCAGGGGCCGAGACGTTTCTACTCTGAAATAAACCGTCTTCTTGACTGAATGTCTCATTCTCATTGTCATTTCTTACCGCCGTTGTTCCTCTCGTCTGGTAACAGCTGAGTGAATCCATGAATCAAAGACACAAATGTAGATTATTCACAGTACCTGAGTTGTAAAAAACAATCAGGGGGGATGGTGGATTTTATCATATGGGGACAGATCATTTGTGCTGATTACAAATAATATAATATATTACAAATAATAGCACTGACCGAAACACCTGCAGAAATACTGCAGGAATGACATAGCAGCAGTTAAATGCAGCCTTCTGTAAGCTTTAAATATCCACTGGGCTTACATCAAATACATCAAAACACAACAATAAAAAACACTTTTCTGAACTTATCAATATGACTCTGTCCTTCACAGGATAAGTAAAATGGATCACTGCAAAAACTCAAAATCTTACAGTAACAAGAATATTTGTCTTATTTCTAGTTAACATGTCTCGTTTTAGTAAAATAAATCTCATTACACTTAAAACAAGACTCATCACTGGAAAAAACAACAATTTTCACCTGTTTCAAGTAGATTTTCACTTGAAATAAGTAGAAAAATCTGCCAGTGGAACAAGATTTTTTTGCTTGTAATAAGAAGATAAATCTTGTCCCAGTGGCAGATTTTCCTACTTATTTAAAGTGAAAATGTACTTGAAACAGGTAAAAATGGTCAAATAAGTTATTTTTCTGGTGATGACTAAATGTTGAAATATCAGTCAAATTCATTGATGAAATGACATAAGGGATGGAAAGGGGGGATGGCAGTTTTACAGGGGGGATGATTTGGACTGTTTTTATTTCAGGGGGGAGGCCGTCTCCCCTCATCCCCCCTCAACTCCAGTACTGATTATTCAGAACTAATGGTTTATAATCAGTCTTCATAATCACTGCTTTTTTTTAAAGAAAAAAGTAAAGACGAAAGACATGGCAGGTCTCAGGTGAACATGTTTGGTTGCCTAGTTACCAGTGCAGGTTTAAGCCCCGCCCCCTCTAATTAACAACCTGCAGATTCTTCTTACCTGCTGTAAAATAAGTGCAGTTCACACCTGCAGGTGTCAGGACGACGAAGCAGCTCTAACACTGTATATAAGTGATAAAAACAGAGCGCAGAGGCTTTATTCTGCAGAATCTCCACCATTTCTGCTCCACCTTCTTTTCTTTCAGCTGTTTTTACACAAAACTTGAATATAAAATCATTTTATAGTCATTGAAATGTAATTACAAATAATATTGACATTACAGTTTTAATCCTTCTTTTTGCCTTGGTCGTGAGATTCCTGGGATGTAAATCAGATGACAGGAGACCCTTTAGATTTCAGACTCTTAAAAGAAAAAAAAGTACACCAAGACAGTTTATTTCCCCAAGCTGTAGCTCTGATGAACTCTCATCACTCATAGTCTCACAATAATCAATCACTGTGCAATAATAATAATAATAATAATAATAACCAATCATATGCTGTAACAATGCACCTTTCAATAACAATGTCTACTTCATACTGCTGCACCTTTCACTTTTAAATTGTATATATGTTAATAAGAGCCATTTGTCTATTTTCTGTTTGCAACTATTTAAATCTGGGTTCAGTGAGCGAAATAACCGGAGTCATATTCCCCATCTGGCATGTTCAAACTTGGCCAATAAAGCTGATTCTGATAATTTTCCTTTTGGAGATTTAAAAAGTGTTATTCAATTAAATTAAGCTTTTTTTAACAGCAGCTATTATTGTGACAACATAAATGACTTTTGAAGCCAAAGGGCCACTTTTAAACCTTCGAGACAAAAATCTGAAATCTGGACGTTCAGTTGCGTTTAACTGGAACTACAACTCATTTGGAACTACAACTCCGTCGCGGCGTTATGACGTAGCACGTGACGTGACGACGCAAGACTCTCCACGTACTTCCGGTTGTCCCTGCTGATGTGTATTTCTTATTTCCCACCGTTTTTCCTCTGTTTTTCGTCGTTTCTGCGACGTAACTTGCGGTTTGGACACAACAGACGCCCTTTAAAAGCTTCAACAAGGGACACAGACTTCGGTAAGACCTGAAGGAAAGTTCTGGATACGCGTTACGACTTTAAAAAACCCAAAACAAGACTCCGTTTAAAGGTTTGGCAAAATAACATAACAATCGTTTGCCAGAAAAATAACGCCAACTACTGACTTAAAAAAAATCTTATGGTACTTTTTAATATTTTGAAAAGTTCGGCTAAATAAATGTCCACGTACTTCCAACGAAAATGTCACATTTGGACTAAATGGAGACAGTCTGAGGTGTTTTTTCTCGGTGCATTTGCCACTGAGTAGTTTGTATTATATTCATTTAAATTTAAATCTATAAACAATATTTTTCAATCTGTTCTGTGCCGAAACTAAGAACATGTATTTCCTTGTAGGTTTTATCAGTTCTGGACAACCACAGCCTCATAACATCATTGTTAGTCTTATATAACCTTAATTTAATAGATTAGTCAACAGAAGTCTGGAGGAGCTGACAGGGAAAAGCATATTCATGGTCTAAATATACCAAATGCCATTTCCTAGTGAGCATGGTTCTTTGGTGTTAGTTATTAGGATTTAAAATGTCTCTTGCAGCTAAATCTTTCATTCTTTAGATTAAATTAGATTATTTTCAACCTTATTGTCATTGCACAGAGTACACAGTACTGAGACAACGAAATGCATTTAGTATCTAACCAGAAGTGCAAAGAAGCAGAAAGTGAGGAATGTACAGTCGTATAAAATAATGAGGTACAGTGTGTGTAAAGTGTGACAAACTATGAAAGGATATATACAGTATGGAAGATATATACATACAGTAAAGTAGTTATCTTTTGAGAAACGTCAAGTTCATCTGATTTCTGTTTCAGATGTGCAGGTTGAACCTGTCTTCAGCAGGATGAATATTGGCTCTAAAACTAAGAAGCGGGTGGTTCTGCCCAGCCGACCCGAGCCCCCGACCGTGGACCAGATTCTGGAGGACATCAGCAAAGCTGCTCCTGATGACCCGGCCTTCAGCATCCTGGACAAAACTGGAGGTGAGTCCACACAGACTGCGTTTACATGCAGTCAATAACCCTTTTATAACCGGAATATTGTCAATAACCCGAATTTGCACGGCCATGTAAACACCAATAACCCCTTTTGAATAACCTGAATTTGCTCATATTCGGGTTTTTAAAAACCCCAATATGACCCCTGGGTTACTCCTTTTAAAACACTGATATTCGGTCATGTAAACACCAATAACCCCTTTGAATAACACGATATGACCCCTGGGTTACTCCTTTTAAAACCCAAATATTGGGTCATGTAAACGCCAAACGGGATATCCCCATCAAACAGAACATGAATTTGTTTTCTGCGCATGCTCTGTTCACAAGGAATCCTGGTCTTTTGAGTCCAGGAAGTTCTTATAAACACGGAGAAACACAAGACCAGGAGGAGACTAATCACTTCATAGATGTAATGAAGGATATGAACATTTCTGCATTTGTAGACGGTAGAAAGTACGGTGATAGAAGATTTACAAAAAGGTGAGAGAAAAGTTGCGGGAAGCAGCATTTGTTTTGAATTTGGATACAGGAAGAAGAAGCGGAAAGAAACGGTAATTGCGTCATGATGTTCTCCATGCCTCGCTGGTTTGATCCAGATATCCCAAATGATTAATTACCATGTAAACGGAATATTCCGAATGTTTCAGTATCCGGAATATTAGCTATAACCCGAATTTTGACTGCATGTAAACGAAGTCTGTGACATGAGATAAGTAAGATTTATATTTCTCATTTTGTACTTCATGCTGTTATTTTTCTTCAACATTCAGTATCTCACCAGACTAACTTGCAGATTTAAATGGAACTACTGTTTATGTTATCGTCATCTGGGCCTCTCTGCTGTCGGATGGATGTTATTCTTTCTTTATCCCAAAACCCTGGAGGTGGAACCGGCTGGTCCTGGCTGGTACTAGCTGGTACCGGCTGGTCCCGGCTGGTACTGGCCGGTACCGGCTGGGCCCGGTGGTTGGCCTGGTCTACAGCTGTCCTGTGCTTCTGTCCTCAGACTCGTCCCGGCCTGCAGACAGCGAGGTGGAGCTCCGGTTCCAGCAGTGTCGTCGGTACCTGGAGCTGAACGAGCACCTGACGGAGGCCGAGGCCCGGCTGCAGCAGCAGCGGGAGGAGCTGCAGGTGGCGGGGGAACAGCTGGACCGACGGGTGGAGGAGGTCCAAGGTCAAGTTCTCTGACTCCACACTCTGTCAGTCACAAACTGTCCAGGACGCATTCCCTGAATCCGGGTTTACCGTCTCAAGCTTCCACTGAACTCTGGCTCACATCTGGAATATGTGCGAGTTCGTGCCCGAGCGATGCTCAAATCTGTATTTGTTTTGACCTTCAGTCTGCGCGTTTAAATGTTTGAAAGAGCAAACATTTCTTAAAAGTGATGATTACAGTAAAAATGTGTTCAGGCTGAAGACGAAATCACCTTCCAGTTTTTCAAAATAAAACGCCAGAGTGAGCCCCGACTCATATGTAGGCGTTAAGTCAACGTCTATGGAGGCTGTGAGAAAACGATTTGAGCCACGTACGAGGAGAGTCCGAAGTGGAAAACCTCCTTTTCTTCGACACCACCCATCCTTTATTCCAGGAATGATGAGATGTAGCGAGAAACAGATGAGCCGAGTTTTAAAACCTTTGGGAAGAAAAACGCTCCCGCTGAGATTTAAACATCTTAGATTTTACGTTTTTATTTTGTTTATATGTGAAAATGTTCACTATTTTCCCTCCAGAAACTATAATGAAATAAATCTTTATAGGCCTGTTTTAATTTGATGTCTGCGTTTCATCTTTTTTACTCCTCGTTTTGTGTTTTGTGGTATGTGGTAACCCAGCAACCATGCAGGTTGTGCTGGTGCTTTCAAAAGACACGACCATTCAGAATAAACTTAAAATGAATACAAGGGAAGGGAACTACTAAAGGGAACCGCTTGTGAAAGTCCATCCGGGCAGCAGTACCACCGCTGACCACACGGTGGCGACACCACGCTAAAGAAGCTTCGCCATCTGTCCTGAGTCTTTTCCTCTTCAATACAAATAATTAATCTGGTCCTCAGTCCAGAACTACGACGGAGTATTAGGGCCAAACTAAAATAAAAAAAAAGGGAAATTACGAGAATAAAGTCATAATGTTGCGAAAATAAAGTCAGAATAGAATAAAGTCGCAATATTACGAGAATAAAGTCATAATATTGCGAGAATAAAGTCGTAATAGAATAAAGTCATAACATTACGAGAATAAAGTCATAATTTATGATAATAAAGTCGTAATATTACAAGAATAAAGTGTTCATTTATGAGAACTTTATGAGGAAGAGTGTGTTAAAATGTTGAATATTGAGCATCTTGTGAAGTTATATTTATATATTTATAATATATTTAATATTAAAACTTTATTCTCGTAATATTACGACTTTATTCTCGCAACATTATGACTTTATTCTCGTAATTTTACGACTTTATTCTCTTATGACTTTATTTTCGTAATTTCCTTTTTTTCTTAGTTTGGCCCTAATACTCCGTCGTATAGAACATTGGAGGTAACGAAAAAGAGGTGAAGAAGCAGTTTGTAGCAGGTGGAGAAGAGCGCCAAAGACGATGTGATAAAACAGTTTGAGCAAGAATGAAAGGAAACGGTCTACAATACGATGGCGAGACCAGCAGTGTTGTATTTTCAGTGATGCTGGTATACGATGTAATCTGATTACTATAATGTTGAATGATTTCAAGTCGATAATTGTATCTTTAATAATTAAAATTCATGTTTCATCTCCAAATTCAGTCCAATTTAAATCAGTAACATTTACTCTTCATTCCTTTCCTGAGGTGGAGGGGGGTGTTGGAGCTGGTTATTCTGCTAGAGGACTTTGGGACTAGTTAGTAGTCGTGTCAATCCTTAAAAGCACTGGAGTCAATCCTCCAATAGTGTAGAAATAGCGGTAGTGCAGTCGCCACGCATATCTGATCTCAGCTGATGGATGAAAACATTTATAGTGAGTTCAACATCATCATCCACTTCTCTGTGTTATTGAGCTGCAGTTGAAAACAACCTCGTATGGAAACTTCTGAACCAGGATGATGTTCTACAATCACGCAGGATGATGAAATAACGTTTGTTTTGGTCTCGGTTTCGGTGGTCTTGACTACAAGTCTACATCAGAGCTGTAGAAGATTTGATGTCTTTATGTAATCATTTGAATTAGAAACATAATATGTAAGGCTGGTAATCCTGCATGGAGCTGTGGAAACACAACAGGGAGTCATATGTGAACACTGAGTATGTATAATAGGGGCCCTAGAGCAGGTGTTTAAGAGAGCCGGGAAGGCCTTGCAAAAGTGCCACTGATAAGCACAATGAGCACAGTGAGGGTGTAATATATTTTATGAGATCATACGTGTACTGAAGGAATGAGATAATTATAACGAGGGCAGCTGGTGTGAGCTGAAGGTGGGAAAGTACAGTAGTAGCAATTATAACCAGCGGAGCCATATGTCACCCAGATAAGATTGGGAAGTGTTACATACCTATGTTGAGGTGAGACGTGTAGGCTTTGAAGTCAAGGACAGAAGCCTGTCTAACGAGCGTAAATCAGAGAAAAAGGCATGAATGGGTAGAAAAAACATATGGAGCTGCTGGGGCCGTATCGAGCTTTTGTATGGTATAAAACCGGGAGAAAAACGCACGGGTGTCAGAGCTTTTCGTGGTCCGGATCAGTACGGCTCTCCTGTGAACGAGCTTTACTTGTATTTTTTGCAATAAAGACCTTCACAGTATTTTTGTGGACGAATACCAGCTGAACAACCGACTCTTGTGTTTTCTTTAATTGTTGGACGAAAGGTTTATACTTCAAATTATTGTGGAGTTCCCGAAAAGGATTTTCTCTACAGAGCGACGGCACATGTCAGTTGCTCTGGAGATGAAGTCAGACAGGCCGGACTGAGATGGTTGGACATATCAGTAGAAGGATGAAGACCAAAGAGATGAATGGATGTAGTGAAAGAGGAGAGAAGAGGATGCAGAGGACGGGGTCAGATGGAGACACATGAATCGCTGTGGCGACACACGGCACCGAAAAACTGCCCTAATGGAGTCACAAGGTGGCATCTGCAAAACTGAAATGGGACAGAATCCGAAGGTGACGCTGCGAAGTAACGCTCACGAGGCAGTTTAAGGAAACATCACTTTTTATTGGATGAAGACATTAATAAAGACACTCTGTTGTCTGTTGTTTGGCCCGTTTCAGGCGGCGCCACGCCAAGCGACCCTGACCGTGCTGCTGATGAAGTGATTATCGGCTCTAAATCTGTCTTTTACCATTCAAACATCCAGCTCCTTTCAGTTTTATCTTTTGAAAAATCCACTTTTCAAATCTTTTCAAATCTTTGTGATTGTTCAGAGGTGATTTTGGTTCTGTGGTTGCAGGTTCTGGTTGTTTTTCGAGCTGCGGAATGAAGTCGACTCTGAATTGAGTCTTAAAGGGGGAAAAAATCTGACTAAAAACTCATATTTGCAGGAGAACGCTGATCATGGATGGTGCATCGAGCTCTAATACATTTCCTGTTGCATGTTGGTCACAAAGCTAAGAGGTCAGCAGCAATGAGAGATGAAATGACCTGTCTACTTTTTAAAGCCATCTAAATAAGGACATTTCAGATCTTCAACGTGAAGCACGTGGATTGTGACATTAAAAAAAAGCGTATTTTTCTTGCAAATTTGCAGAGTAATGAAGATTTGATCGTCTATTTTCCACGTGCCCTCCCTCACTCTGCCAATCATGTTGCCACAGCAACAGGGACAATTGGAAGATTTTTACTGGCTGGGATCTAAGGGGGGCGGGCTACATGTACTGTTTCAGACATCCTCACTTCCCTTTTCCTGCTTCGCAGCTGAAGAGTTGAACCAACGCTTGTTTGATGATGAAAGACAGATTTGAGGACCGTATAATCGTCAGACCTCAGGGCTTGAAAAGGTCGTTTTTTATGCACAAACAGCCCCTAAATGCAGACGAAGCTCCGCCCGTCCGGCTCTGCAGGCGCACATGAAAGAGTGACGGCACGATTAAAGAGAATATTCATTGTCATTATATTCTTTCTGGACCTATCACTACTTTTTAGGGCAACACAGTTAAGCAGATATCGACATGTTGTACAGACTTGAAGCCCCACCGTCACTAACGAGGCCGGTTTTCGTTAAATCGGTAGCAGACGGGACCTGGATCTAGTAGCAAACACAAACATGACGCTGCAGCACTAACAGAGGCGTGTGGTTCGTCTCGCGGACAGTTCGTATGCTTACAGGTCGTCACGGCACAAGAATACAGACGGGCTTTAGAAAATACTTCACCCCTGAATAACATGAGTGCCCACAATGTTTACAGGTGTGTGGATATATTAGCATGCTGTCAGGAAGCTTCTGTATACCTGCACGTTATTTACAATACTGGCCGAGACAAACAGATGCAGAAGGTCGAGGAACTGAGAGTCTTTAACGGGTTGAAAAGAAGAGTGTTTTTTGGTGAAGAAGATGGGGTGCGGCTGCTGTCAAACACTTGTGTTAAAGCATTACTTAATACAATATGGTTGGTTGGTTGGGCAAAGTTACCCTCGCCCACATGTTGGCAGCTGTTTCAAAGCACGGGGCTTACTGGTGTACCGAGCGTGAAGAACTTTGGTTTCATCGTTTTCAAAGCTCCTCTCGTTTGGACCACTAGGAACCCGGGTGCTTTCGCCCCCATTTCATTGACTAGGTAGTCCCCAAACCTACCAGAATCGTAACATCATATTTGGTCGACTGGTAACACAAGGGCTCAAAGCTTTAAAGCAGTTTCTGTAATAAAAAAAACAAAACACAACTACATATACATAGTTTTTGAATAGTCAGAAAGGTGAAAAGTGGGTGGGTCGGTGTCCTTGGTGAGTCTCTGTTCTTGGTGGGTTTGTGTCCTTGGTGAGGCTGTTTGCTTGGTGGGTTGGAGTCCTTGGTGGGTCTCTGTTCTTGGTGTGTTGTTTCCTTGGTGTGTTGGTGTCCTTGGTGGGTCTCTGTTCTTGGTGGGTTGTTTCCTTGGTGTGTTGGTGTCCTTGATGGTTCTCTGTTCTTGGTGGGTTGGAGTCCTTGGGGGGTTGGTGTCCTTGATGGTTCTCTGTTCTTGGTGGGTTGTTTCCTTGGTGGGTTGTTTCCTTGGTGTGGTTGGTGTCCTTGGTGGGTCTCTGTTCTTGGTGTGTTGTTTCCTTGGTGGGTTGGTGACCTTGGTGGGTCTCTGTTCTTGGTGTGTTGTTTCCTTGGTGGGTTGGTGACCTTGGTGAGGTTGTGTCCTTGGTGAGGTTGTGTCCTTGGTGAGGTTGTGTCCTTGGTGAGGTTGGTGTCCTTGTTTGGTCTGTCTGCAGTCGTTTCAGTTTATAGTTCAGTTCATTCAAAGCTTGCATAAGATTGTTCTTATCAATCGTTTCCAGCAGATGATGATGGTTAACATAATGAAATGAAGGTTTTTTTTTGCTTCATGTCTTCTCTACTTCCTACCAGGCCGTGATTATAGTACAAGTACAAAAAAAAAGAAATAAGTACAAAAAAATGCGCTTTTTGTTGATCTTTTTTTTCCTTCCCATTTGAAGTGTCTGTTTTCATCTTGACACGTCAAGATGCATACGTCCAATTCTGTACGCATGGTAGATGGAAGCGTTTGATCAGTTTTTCGGAAAGGGGAAAAACTTGAATGCAGTAAATAGTAAAGGGTCAATACAAGAGGTATAAGACCGGTGCACTCATGTGTCCATGTAGGTCTTAGTTTCATTCTGGAGCCAGGGATCCCCCTAAGAATCGGCTTTCCCCCCGGACTTCTCATTGATGGTGGCTGCTTGGCTATGCATGTCCTGCAGGCAGGAGGCCATGGGGCTGGGGGTGTAGTTAAATGGAGTGACTCGGGCAGCCTTGCTTGGGGATCCTTGACGGAAGGTGACAGCTCCACCAACGTGGTTGTCTGATGTGCTTGTGGTGCCTTGACTCCTCAGTAGGACATCCAACTCGCCGTCCTGGCGGTTGCCCCCGGAGCTGGTGCTGATGTTTTTGTGGAGAGCCTGTCTCGTTTCCTCTTCAAACATCACTGGAAGTGGTTCGACCGTTGGAGAGGTGCTCGAGTGAGTCTTGTTGTTTGAGAAGTCTTCGGTCTGGACTGTCGCATCACTCGTCTTCCGAGATGCAAGTACGATTGTGGGCAGTTTTCCTGGAAGAGCTGGTGTCTTTGGCTTTTCCCCGTCAGGAGAAGGCACCAGAGGTAATGCATTGGCCGGTAGGGTGCTTTTCAAGATTTGAGGTACATCTTCATCCCTAATCCTCCTCCAGGTGATCCCATCATTATGTCGTGATGTGGATCTTTGACCTCGCTTCTTTGTGTCATCCTCGCTTTTTGCCCTTCCACTTGAATCGGATGACGATGAGCGCAGGGAAGAGCGGCTGGTCACTCGACTCAGTATATTGATGCTTGGGGATGAAGCGTGACGTTTGAAGGTGTCCTTGTCCTGTTTCTGCCGAAGTCCAGGCGTTCTTCCAGGCCCGTTTCTCTGAGCCGCCCTGCAGGGACTCTCAGAGCTGGTTCTCCTGGACAGACGTCTTCCAGATAGATCCCTTTCACTGGATGTAGCTCTGGAGAGGTTTGCTGTTTGCTTCTGGAGGTTGGGGTTTGGATTCTGGACCGACTGTGCTCGATTAGGACCTTTCACCAGCACCTTTCTCTGGGTTTGCGCTGCAGCCTTTAGCTCCTGACAGCGAGATGAGCAAAGAAAGACAGCTGAGGCTCCGGGACCTGTCCTGTGTGGGGATCCGCTATGCGAACATCCCCTCTTGTGAGGAGAGCCGTCCCGTCTCAGCGCTGTCTTTGACTCCTTGATGAAAGTCAGCTGTCTCAAGAATCCACTCCTATCGGACTCGCCGCCACTGGAGTGAACAGAGGTCATCCTGACAAGATCAAATCTGTTCCCTGGTGGCATCCTTTTCCCACTGACCTGACCGGTCTGCTTATTGGCTGTTTGGTTGGTCACTAGCGGTGACAGAGGTCTAGTTTGCCTGACTGTAGTCTGCATGAAGGGAATTCGAACAGGTGACTTCTGAGTTTTGGGCGGTGGAGATTTCTCATGTTGATTCACAACAGGAGACCGTCCCCTTCTTTCAGGGGGACTACTGGCTGGTGGGCTACTGGCTGGCGTAGATGGCTTTCTCTGGATGGATCTATTTATCTGTATTGGGGATGTTATCTTTGTGTGTGACTGTCTGGATGGCGTAGAGCTCTGTGATGACCCGGAGGAAGAGCTTTTTGGTATTCTTGGAGGTGGAGTGGAGCTCCTCTTTGGGAGAGACAGCTCCATATCCTGGGGCCAGCCTAGTCTGTGAAGGCTCTTTGATCGGTGCTGAGCGAGGTTTGGGTTCTTTGGAGCATCCATCTTGGTTTGCACCTTTCTGGGAGGAGGTCTTTGTGATGGAGGCGTGTCTTTTTTCGGAGTGTAGATCACCGTCCTGCCTCTAAAAACCATCGGCAGGTTTGGGACTGGCTTTCGCTGTGCAAAGTCCAGAGGCTTATTAGCTTTTTTCTCTTTTGCAAACTTCTTTTCTCTTGGCGTAAAGCTGGACGTCGACATGAATGACAAGACTGACTCGGTCTCTTCAGAAGACGGCTCCTGAGACTTTGATGCCTGCAGCCCACTGACAACACAATCGGCACCTTCTTGTATGGCTCTCCACTCAACACTGTTGAGGTCTGAATCGTTATCCCATGCTGTGTCATCACTATCCATGCCCTGATCCATGTCCCAACCATCGGAGGATCTTTGACTTTGTTTTTGGGCACTCTTTCCTTTCTTCTTCCTTGCAGCCATCTTCCGCCTCTGCTTGGGCATGGCAGACGTTATGCACTTTTGAAGGAGGTCGTCCTCGGAGTCCATGCTGACCGAGCTCGGCGAGCTCTGCTCCTCATATTGGCAGTGGATGGTCACGGGCTTCATTTGTTGCATCATGTTCAGTGATCTGTTGTGCCTGTTCTTGTACCATATTTGCTGAGCTTTCAATTTCTGATCCTCAAATTCCGCATCGCTGAGCGAACTGAGAGACGAGCTGAGCGAGTAACATGCTAAGGAATCATCCCTTATCAGACTCTGTTTGATCTTGTTAAAGCCTCTGGGCTTTACTTGGGTATTGTCCACCCTGCCTATATTTGTCATGCTTCGTGACAGGGTATTTCTAGCGTCCCTCATCTGTTTTCTGTTGGTTTGTTTGCGTACTTCATTATTCTCATCGTCATAGAAGCCGTTGCTGTCCTCCGAAGACAGCGTCAATTGTCGAACCAGCGTGTTTCCTTTCTGTGATCCAGCATTAAGGTTTCCATCCGGGTTTTGCTTTATTACAGGCAGTTCAAATTTCCTGACGGGGCCTTGACCTTGACGCCGCTTTTGCTGATTGGGAGACTGATCGCGATTCTTCTGGTTGGCCACTCTATCGGCCACCTCTTTGCTTTGCATGAGCACCCTCTGAGTGGGAACCACATGTTTGCTCATCCGATTCATTTGTGCCTCTGTTGCGCAGTTCGTCATCCTGTTCGGTTTATGGAAATGGGAGAATATCCTCAAGTCCTCTATCCTCTTTTCTTCATTGTCCATTGAATTCAGACCTTTGGCCGTGCAGTCTTTAGCCCCCTTGTCCTTCACTGAGTACTGAAGTGTGTCGTCACTGAGCGACGTCGTGCTGGAGAAGTTGACCGGTGTACCTTCTGCAGAATCGGTAAAAGAGGAATCATCAAGTTTGAAGTCCTTTTGTGGGATGACTATTCTCCTCCCAGGACATATTTGAGTTTTTCCATTCGGGAGCATCATGTAAACGGGAAGATGAATTGGTTTTCTTATCTGCGAGTTGAGTAGATGAGGCGGGATGGTGGTCATCAGAGATGGTCTCACTTTTCTAAACTTTGAGGGCATTGCTGAGTTGATGCATTCTTTTAGGATTTCGATGTCATCGTCTGAGTTGCCTTCGCTGTACCGCTCCGCGTTGTCGAATCCCTGCTCCTCTTCTTCAGGGAAAGGGAGATTCTTCTCATTTTGCTGGAGTAAGGGCGTCAGTTTCAGCTCAACTTCTTTCTGGATGTAGTGCTCGTGAAGAGGCAGAGCACTTAAACTCGAGGCGCAGGAAAAGTTTTCGGTGGGCTTTTCCACCGTGAAGTAGATCATAGTGTCGAGGTCGGGAGGAAGGTTGAACCTTTCCTTAGAGTCTGTGATCTCCATGAACTTCCTTAGGCTGTTTTCCCATTGCCCTGCAATGCCCGCGGTCTGCGCGTCTGGTCCATTAGGCTCAAGGCAGCATGGCGTTTTACTCCGACTGGGAGGCATCGTTTGCCCGGGGCTATCTGGGAGATCACTGGGGCTTATTGTTCCATCGATCATCTCGCTGCAGGGGTCGCTCTGGATTGAACTGGCGATGGAAGGAGACTCGAAGCTGCCCAGGGAACTGACGGAGCTGCAGCGACTTAAAACCAGAGGCGTTTCATGGATGTAGTTCTCAGATGAACTGGACGGAGATCTGTCTTCGACTATTGCCGGTGAAGCTCCCCTGAGGAACACCTTTTCCTTCTTCTCAGAGGATGGGATCCCGGTGGGATCTGTGTCTTTGCTGGGGAAGGTTTTTGAATCCGTTAACAGTAGCTGGCTGTCGCTCAGATCCTCCAAGGTTTCATCCTCTTGGACTTGCTTCGCTACTTCTCCATCCTCCACTTCAATTATCTCCAATGAAGAGTCACTCTCAAGCTCGTTCTCACTCTGTCCATCCAGCGCTCCATCACCAGAGGACAACGACGACAGTGAACTGCATCGCGAGAAGCAGATGGGGGTGTTTTCCACAGAGTATTTCTGCACCGTCTCCATCGCTCCGATGGTTGGACTTCTGGTGGAAGTCACTGGAGGAAATTTTGTAATACTACCCCCAGTCATCACAGTGGGTACCCATGCCTGTCTCCTCATTGCTTGGGCAGCCTGGACATTGATGGCTGTCTTTGCAACGCCGAATTTAGTCACACTCTGAATCAGTGGGACTTGTTGGTAAGAAGGAGACAGTTTAATTGACGTCATGCTGACGTCAGAAGACATTTTAGTGGACGCACTGACGGGTGTTTGTAACGGCGGTTCTTGGTTCTTTTCTGTGTCCGTGTTGAGATCCACATCCTTCACATCTTTATTGTCCACAGAATCCCTCTCCGGAATATCCTGATGGCTGGTGTCGTGCAGCATGGCAGGTCCTACGTTCAGGTACTCTTGATGAGCCACCTTGAGGTCAAGCTGGTTGGGTCGTTGTTGCATCATTAGCGCTCTTGGATTGGGCCGGATCTGGTCTTTGCTGCCGCAGTAGCCATCGCTGGTGCTGCCGCTGTTCAGGCTGTCCGTCGATACGCTTGATTGTGCAGTTTTGAGGCGCAGGAGAGCGTGGGCTCTGCTGAGGCGCTCTCTGTGCGCCAAGCTGCTGGTATCAGAAAGACAGCAAGGGGAGCACGAGTTCGCCCGAGCCTCGTTGAGTTCGTCCAGTCCGTACGGCCAGTCTGCCAGATGGTCCTCGGAGCTGAGGCTCAAACTGTCCTCGGAGGAGGTGTGCATGGTGATGTCCTCCACCAGTCTGTCGATCTTGGCGACAGTGTGGGTGATCTTTTTCGCAAGCTTTTCAGCAGCAGCACAGACCACGTCTTCAGGAGGAGCGTGTCTCTTGTCAGCCATCTGAGACGGGTTTAAGTCCCGCTCAGGTTCGCTGTCCCTCTTACGAGCTTGGTTTTGCTGAAGGTTGGAGTTGGTGAGGAACATCGACAGCATGGAAAAGCTACCGGTTTCCAGGCTGCTGGAGATGTTGGGCCCCTCGTCGTCATCAAAACACCCTGAATCAGACGCGTAATCCTTTGCCAGACTTTCAATTTGCCGTAGGGGCTTGTTGAGGGTCAGGTGCTTTGGGCTCTGTTTCTCAAGGGTATCGAAAGTCTCCGATAGGTGTTTAGCGTCCAACTCTGCCTCCAGCGCCTTCTGTTTCCTCATGTAGAGCGACGGCATGCAGGATCCAGGAGACACCACTGCAGCATCTTTGTACTTCAGGGGTCGATTGGTGAGGAGGTTCCTCAAAGCCGCGGCGCTGCCCATGGCTATCATCTTGTGCTTGGAGTGAATAAGGTTGCGCAGCATGCTGACGGCGCCAAGGTCCCACAGCAGTTCCTGGTCTTTGCAACTTCTGGCGGAGAGGTTCCAGAGGGTCCCGCAGGCGTTGCTTACGATGGTCAGGCTGTGGGAGCGGAGGTGCTGCAGGAGAGTCTGGAGGCAGTTGTGGTCCCTCAAGACTTGCCTGTGAAGAAACAACAGTGGGACAATGACTTAGCCACTGGTGTGTTTGGGTTTTATAGACGTTTATACGGTACAAATCAAATAAATCCATTAACTTTTCACTGTAAATGACCGTAACCAAAGGTTTATGTATCAAGGCCTATGTTGAGACATGTCTCTTGGGGAATCGTACCCCGGTCTTCCAGAGATGAGAACATGGGCATGAGCCTTAAGCTCCCTCCACAGATTATCAACAGGACTGAGATTCGAGTTACACCAAGATCCTTGAAAGAGTTTTGGATGAATCTAGGTGGAAGTGTTTCGGTCATTGTCTTGTTGGCAGACCAGCAGTGACCTAAGCCGGACTGGTGGTAAACTTCTTTATATTATTTATCACAATAGCAACGTAATCTCTTTGGTTTTCAGTTTACTCTACTCCGTCGCCAAAGGAAAGCATCACGTGTTCAAACATCTCTGGCTTGGTCTCACCAGACCAAAGGACAGACTTTTAAAACTCCTCACAAAGTTACAGATGTTTTGTGAACATTAGATGATCTTGAAGGCCACTACGATAAAGAATGTTTGCAACAGCCATGAAATATCCCTGAAGAAGCCAACGATCACCTTCGCAAACATCCAGCAACTCTTGTTTTCCATAGGATGCCTAAAGTCTAAGACTAAATCTAATTTACTAAACGTTTGTGCAGGATCTCCGTCCATTTGCTGCTATGTTGTCATTCCTGCAGAAACAGTCCTTTTTATACACTTTCTGTACACTTACAAACTCAAGAGTGCTTCAGTTTGTCTGTAGGGACCTCGTCCACAATATCGCTTCAGTGCAGTGACATTTTACATTTTTTGGGTGACAAATATAAAATATTCTCTTTCTCAAAACTGCTTTGTTTTGCGCTTAACGAAACTTTACACTTCCCCAACATCTAATGATAGACCGGAGGTTGATTTAACTCCAGAATGTTCCTTTGATGAACAGGTAATATAGATTCAGTAGGTTAGGATAAGGGTTAGTGATGTCTAGAAACTTTATGGTATTTCCTATACTGTCTATGTTCATGGCTCACCTGTAGTCCTCCCGTGTGGCGATGAGGCTGGACACGTTTCGGAGGATCCCTCCGCCGCTCTCGATGATGGCCAGCGAGTTGGTCTGGCAGCGGTACGTCAGGGTGCTGACCAGGAAGCCCAGAGCGCCGTCCACCGAGCAGATGGCCACCTTGTTGTCGATGTTGTGAGCGGACAGGTTCCACAGAGCGCTCAGGAGACTCTTCAGGGTGGACTCCTGCAGAAACGCAACAAAAACAGGTTTTCGTCAGCTGTGATCCCTGGGTGTTGATTAGAAACTCCTCTGGGGGGGTCGGTGTTCATTACCTTGGTTGCCTGCAGCGCACAGGTCATCAGAGCGGACACGCAGCCGATGTCCCTCAGGACCCTCTTGCTGCTGATGTCGGCCCTCCAGGACAGGTTCCTCAGGATGCTGGACACCACCTGATGGAGCTCCTCGCTGTCGGAGGCCAGCTGGGCCACCAGAGCCTGGAGGCAGCTCTTCTTTGAGCACAGGGTGGCCTGGAGGATCAGGGACAACCACAGAAGTCAAAAGTGCATTTGTAGTTGCGTCTCAAGGTTTTTGAGGTTTTTAGGTCTCCCAGAAGTCTCCAGAAGTCCCTTTCATTTGGACTCATTTGAACATTATGAATTATGTGATATTTTTAGTTGGTTAAAATACGGTATCAGATGACTCTAGAAATAAATGTGACAGAAGAAAACCCTTGGAAACTCTTTTCAGGTCTGACGAAACCGCCACGTTGAACTGTGGTTGAAGGCAAAGATACAAGCAGCTAGTGTAGGTCCTCTACTGACCACTAGGGTCCGGATCCAGACCTGTGGTTCCTCTACCGACCACTAGGGTCCAGATCGAGACCTACGTTTCCTCTACTGACCTCGCGGTTACAATGTCCAACTTTGAAGCAGAAATAATTTACAGTCTGGTTCAAAAACAGTTTTGGTCTCCATGGTTACATCTCATATCCATGACGACCGTACAGGGTTGAATTTTATGCAACTTATCAGATAAAATTATCTATAATTTGGGGTGTGGTCTTCATACCTCATCAGGTGAAAAAGGTCTGTAACCGGGTCAAGTTCAATCTTTCAAATTTCAGGTTCATTCGAGATTACATGTCAACAGAGGCAGCTAAGATGTATATGCATTCTATGGTCATTTCCCATATCACTTACTGCTTAACAACCTGGTTGCAGGCTAGCACCACTACTATAAAACCATTGCAGTCTTTGTATAAACGAACACTCAAAATCCTTGATAAGAAATCAGTACATTTTCCTCATTGTCCAATACTAAAAAAATATAACTTGTTGAGTTGGGAAAATATGATTAAATATGTAGATGTTTGTATTATGCACAAGATTATATACGGCCTGACTTCTCCTCTATTCAGACACTTGTCAACATTAGAACAACTGCTGATCGATTCACAAGAGGTGCAGCAAGAGGGGATTGTATTATTCCACTCAGAAAAAGTGCTTTCAGTCAGTCTGCATTCTCTGTTAAAGCTGCACTAGAATGGAACTCCATCCCTGCAACTATCAGAGAACTGGACACATACAGTTTATTTAGAACTCATTTAAATAAATGGTTGATTAATACTCAGCTCTGTCAGCACTAAAACTTAATTGCACCTTTCTGTATTTCTGTACTTTCTGTACCTTTCTGTACCTTTTCTGTATTCTTACATCTGTCCAGGGACTACAGATGAAAAATAGCCTCTTGGCTAACTCTGGCACATTTACAGCAATGTTTTATTGATGTGCATTGTCCCTGTCAAATAAACCAATAAATAAATGAAATAAATAAATACGCTTCATCTCACTACAGCCCCTAGTGCTCAGTCGAGGAACTACTTTCTTTGTGGCTTCGACCCGGAGCGTCAAGTTAGCACGTTAGCATGAGCTACGCTCAGCTAAAATGGCTAGCTTGTGCTAACGGAGCAGAAGTGGGCGTGTCCTAAGAGTCAGAATTTCCGGCTTCAGACTGAGTTTGTAGACTTTGGTGTGACGTCACAGTCCCTCTTATCCGCTCACAGCGCTGCGTCTCGACGGTACCTTGTTGACGACGTCCCCGAAGGTGAGATTGGTCATAGCCATCCCGGAGTAGCGGCGCAGCGCCATGTTGATGGGGTCGTTCTGGACGCCGTACATGTCCTGGTCCAGGTGGATCAGATCTGCCACCACCTGCAGGCCCCCTGGAAGGAAACACCAAACCAGTCACCAGACCGGCAGGAAAACATCCCTCAGTTCGGAGGAACGGTTGCCGCGGTTACTCCGATTCAAGCCTTCGAGAAACCTGACGAACCTAATTCGTTCATGGCTCGCCGGTACTCCTCCTCGAAGGAAAGCTTCATGATGGCACACATGGCCTGGCAGATCTGAGGGTCCACGGGTTCAGGAATATCTGCACAACACACACGGAGAGGAGTTTTAAACACTTGTGAAATAAAAACGAAGTACACCCCCGCCATGAAATAGCTTGTAGAACCAGAACCAGCTCTGCTTCAGTTCACTGGAGTTTTCTTCTCTATCAAGCTGAGGTCTGAACCTTGACTGGACCGCTGCTACATCGAGACTCTTTTTAGGTCCATTGTCTATTAAAAAAAAAAAAAAGCCCAAATCCTGACGTCTCTGCTGCTGCACTTGAGAACTGGTATTTGTTTATTTCAACCTGATCTCACAAAAATCCGTGAAATGCCCACGACCTCTCACCACTATTTTCCGTGGTACCAACACGGAAACTGGTAAAATTACGTGTGGGCACCACGGATATTGTACCATGCAAAGTCAATGGGATCCGTGGTCGTGATATATACACGGATTATGACATTATTATTATTTATATATTATTCTTTGTTATAGTGGCTAAATTATGCGTTTTTGTCGCGCAAGGTACGGTTTTTTACTGTCAGTTTGTAAAAACATGTTTTTAACGCTGTTTTAGCAGTGTTTTAATGAGGTTTTAATCTGAGCACCACGGATATAGTACTATGCAAAGTCAATGGGGGCGTGGTCGTGATATATACACGAATTATGACATTATTATTATTTATATATTATTCTTTGTTATAGTGGCTAAATTATGCGTTTTTGTCGCGCAACGTACTGTTTTTTAATGTCAGTTTGTAAAAGCCCGTTTTTAACGCTGTTTTAGCAGTGTTTTTATGAGGTTTTAATCTGACAACCACGGATATAGTACTATGCAAAGTCAATGGGGGCGTGGTCGTGATATATACACGAATTATGACATTATTATTATTTATATATTATTCTTTGTTATAGTGGCTAAATTATGCGTTTTTGTCGCGCAACGTACTGTTTTTTAATGTCAGTTTGTAAAAGCCCGTTTTTAACGCTGTTTTAGCAGTGTTTTAATGAGGTTTTAATCTGAGCACCACGGATATAGTACTATGCAAAGTCAATGGGGGCGTGGTCGTGATATATACACGAATTATGACATTATTATTATTTATATATTATTCTTTGTTATAGTGGCTAAATTATGCGTTTTTGTCGCGCAACGTACTGTTTTTTAATGTCAGTTTGTAAAAGCCCGTTTTTAACGCTGTTTTAGCAGTGTTTTAATGAGGTTTTAATCTGAGCACCACGGATATAGTACTATGCAAAGTCAATGGGGGCGTGGTCGTGATATATACACGAATTATGACATTATTATTATTTATATATTATTCTTTGTTGTAGTGGCTAAATTATGCGTTTTTGTCGCGCAACGTACTGTTTTTTAATGTCAGTTTGTAAAAGCCCGTTTTTAACGCTGTTTTAGCAGTGTTTTTATGAGGTTTTAATCTGACCACCACGGATATAGTACTATGCAAAGTCAATGGGGGCGTGGTCGTGATATATACACGAATTATGACATTATTATTATTTATATATTATTCTTTGTTATAGTGGCTAAATTATGCGTTTTTGTCGCGCAACGTACTGTTTTTTAATGTCAGTTTGTAAAAGCCCGTTTTTAACGCTGTTTTAGCAGTGTTTTTATGAGGTTTTAATCTGACCACCACGGATATAGTACTATGCAAAGTCAATGGGGGCGTGGTCGTGATATATACACGAATTATGACATTATTATTATTTATATATTATTCTTTGTTATAGTGGCTAAATTATGCGTTTTTGTCGCGCAACGTACTGTTTTTTAATGTCAGTTTGTAAAAGCCCGTTTTTAACGCTGTTTTAGCAGTGTTTTTATGAGGTTTTAATCTGACCACCACGGATATAGTAGCCTACTATGCAAAGCAACCTGATCTCACAAAAGTCTGGGAAATGCCCACGACCTATTTCCGTGGTACCAACACGGAAAGTGGTATAATTCCGTGTGACCACCACGATATAGTACTTTGCAAAGTCAATGGGATCCATGGTCGTGATATACACACGGATAATGCCCACGACCTATTTTCCGTGGTACCAACACGGAAAGTGCTATAATTCCGTGTGACCAACACGGATATAGTACTGTGCAAAGTCAATGGGATCCGTGGTCGTGATATATACACGTTTTTTTACATTATTATTATTTATATATTATTCTTTGTTAAAGTGGCTAAATTATGCGTTTTTGTTGCGCAAGGTACGGTTTTTTACTGTCAGTTTGTAAAAACATGTTTTTAACGCTGTTTTAGCAGTGTTTTAATGAGGTTTTAATCTGACCACCACGGATATAGTACTATGCAAAGTCAATGGGAGGCGTGGTCGTGATATATACACGTTTTATGACATTATTATTATTTATATATTATTCTTTGTTATAGTGGCTAAATTATGCGTTTTTGGCGCGCAAGGTACGGTTTTTACTGCCAGTTTGTAAAAACATGTTTTTAACGCTGTTTTAAGAAGAGACAGGCGATATTTAAAGTTTCTCCCATTTCCTCAACCACAGGGGATTCCCTGGGCGTCCCCTCTACGTCATAGAGTGACGAGGGGGGATCCTGATCACGTGACGGATCCCCCCGAATAATAATGATAATGCTAATGATAATAGTAATATTAATAATAATAATAATAATAAGAAGAAGAAGAAGAAGAAGAAGAAGAAGAATGATAATAATAATAAGAATGATGATGATAATAATAATGATAATGATACTAATAATAATAATAACAATGATGATAATAATAATAATAATAATAATAATAATAATAATAATAATAATAATAATGCAGAAATTAATTAATTATTTATATTAATCATAATATTAATATTTAGTATAATAATAAATACACCTGTAGCACAAACCAGTGTTTATAGCAAACATTCAGAGACATTATCAGACAATGATTAATGACGCAACACAGTCTCACTCCGGAGGCGCAAATAGGCTCCTATTGGCTGCAATGTAATCCCGTCTGCGGCTAGATTTGACGCTCGGAGCAGGTGATCACCGCGAGCGGCTTCCCCATTCCTCTTTTTTTTAAAAAATGCATATACTTCAATTTAAAAGATGGTTTGATGACATTTCTAGCGATAAATTTTCAGACACAAATAGAATACACCAAATTGTATGACACTTCCAATGTAATCCCGTCTATATGTGACGATCAGAGCAGTACTTCAATTTAAAAGTGTGGTTTGATGACACTCCTAAATTAAATACTTACCTGCTGTATTCTACTGCCCTTATTTTTAACAGCTTGTGCTCTTACAACGCCATATTAAAACAAATTATAAACCACATTAACACTTCATAGAAACAAAGATCGAGGGATGAGGTCTTGAAACGTTGTTTAATACGTTACGCCACTGAACGCAACCCTTCCTGTCGCCGAGATAGGCAGCAGGACAAAACGTTAAAATAGCACTAATAAATGCATATATTGATCTTTTCCATCACATACATCTACTCACGATATAAATATACATTTTATGGTCACACTTTGTCTGTTGAAAAATTAGCGGATATATTATTTCGGAACCCTAATGTCAACATCTTAACCCTAAACCGGAAGAGGTTACAGAACTACAATTTGCGCCAAGTTACAATACACAGCATTGTGCTACGTCATAGCTTTTGTAGTTCCAATGAATTAGCGCTTATATAAAACTGTGATCACGAACTTTGCAAGCTTATTATATGTTTTTAAGGGTGGGAAGCACGCCTGTTCGGTCTGATTTTGACTTTTGTATTGGTAAGAGGGTGAAATTATGTTTTTTATAGGTTTTGACCCTATTCAGTGGCGCCCCCTATTGGACTACTGTCGGGCATGATAGTAGAGGTGCAGAGCTTTCCAAAACTGTTGACCCCATGTCTCTAGCATATTTTGTTGTTGAATTATAGGCCTTCAAAAGTGTCACAGGTACAAGGTTCAAAGGGCACACCTGGGGAGCAGGAATTGCCCACAAATCTCATATTGACATATGTTGCTCCTGAGGTTAAGACCTTTCCAACGATGTCTTCACTGTTGTCCTACGACAAAGTTTGATTTTCTTGTTGGTACAGATCATGGATGTTTGACTTGTATATTCAGAGACCTATTTAAGGGGCTGAGCTGGAAACAATCAGTCAAAATCTTTTAACGAGTATTTTGTGGCCAGATTTCTTTAAGATATCGATGATAGTATTATACACAGTCATACTATTCAATTTGGACCAGTTCTGAGTTTATTTTCCCCTTTAAATACTGATTGTTTCACCTTTTGAAATTTTCCCATTAACTTAACATAGCTATTTAGAGACCCTTTAACCGCTTCCCCAGTCTGACAGGATGATCCTGGATGATCAAGGATGATCAAATGTATAATATATCATAGTGCTAATACATTTCTGTGTGTTTAAGTTATGCAAACACATCTTAAAAAATGTTTTTAAAAAAAGTTCAAAAGTTCTGGTAACCTCCTTCCGGTTTAGGGTTAAGATGTTGTTTGTGTTCAATAAATGGAGAGGAGACATGGAGCGTTTCTATCACTTCAGCAGTACTTTAATCAAAGATACGCTATACAGTTTATTGAACGTCTCTGCTTTAATTAACGTTCAACGGTTAACGTTCGAGACATCAGCTGTACAGCACTTCCTGTTTAACAGTCGGGGCAAAACGTTACCATGACAACACCGGAGGGGGCGGGGCCTCCCACTATAACAGAATCTCATAACAGATGTTGACATTAGGGTTCCGAAATAATATATCCGCTCATTTTTCAACAGACAAAGTGTGACCATAAAATGTATATTTATATCGTGAGTAGATGTATGTGATGGACAAGATCAATATATGCATTTATTAGTGCTATTTTAACGTTTTGTCCTGCTGCCTATCTCGGCGACAGGAAGGGTTGCGTTCAGTGGCGTAACGTATTAAGCCACGTTTCAAAACAGATCTTTCAGACCTCATCCCTCGATCTTTGTTTTTATGAAGTGTTAATGTGGTTTATAATTTGTTTTAATATGGCGTTGTAAGAGCACAAGCACATGCCTCCGGAGTGAGACTGTGTTGCGTCATTAATCATTGTCTGATAATGTCTCTGAATGTTTGCTATAAACACTGGTTTGTGCTACAGGTGTATTTATTATTATACTAAATATTAATATTATGATTAATATAAATAATTAATTAATTTCTGCATTATTATTATTATTATTATTATTATTATTATTATTATTATTATTATTATTATTATTATTATTATTATTATTATTATTATTATCATCATTGTTATTATTATTATTAGTATCATTATCATTATTATTATCATCATTCTTATTATTATTATCATTCTTCTTCTTCTTCTTCTTCTTCTTCTTCTTCTTCTTCTTCTTCTTCTTCTTCTTCTTCTTCTTCTTCTTCTTCTTCTTCTTCTTCTTCTTCTTCTTCTTCTTCTTCTTCTTCTTCTTCTTCTTATTATTATTAATATTACTATTATCATTAGCATTATCATTATTATTCGGGGGGATCCGTCACGTGATCAGGATCCCCCCTCGTCACTCTATGACGTAGAGGGGACGCCCAGGGAATCCCCTGTGGTTGACGAAATGGGAGAAACTTTAAATATCGCCTGTCTCTTCTTAAAACAGCGTTAAAAACATGTTTTTACAAACTGGCAGTAAAAACCGTACCTTGCGCGCCAAAAACGCATAATTTAGCCACTATAACAAAGAATAATATATAAATAATAATAATGTCATAATTCGTGTATATATCACGACCACGCCCCCATTGACTTTGCATAGTACTATATCCGTGGTGGTCAGATTAAAACCTCATTAAAACACTGCTAAAACAGCGTTAAAAACATGTTTTTACAAACTGACAGTAAAAAACCGTACCTTGCGCAACAAAAACGCATAATTTAGCCACTTTAACAAAGAATAATATATAAATAATAATAATGTCAAAAAACGTGTATATATCACGACCACGGATCCCATTGACTTTGCACAGTACTATATCCGTGTTGGTCACACGGAATTATAGCACTTTCCGTGTTGGTACCACGGAAAATAGGTCGTGGGCATTATCCGTGTGTATATCACGACCATGGATCCCATTGACTTTGCATAGTACTATATCGTGGTGGTCACACGGAATTATACCACTTTCCGTGTTGGTACCACGGAAATAGGTCGTGGGCATTTCCCAGACTTTTGTGAGATCAGGTTGCTTTGCATAGTAGGCTACTATATCCGTGGTGGTCAGATTAAAACCTCATAAAAACACTGCTAAAACAGCGTTAAAAACGGGCTTTTACAAACTGACATTAAAAAACAGTACGTTGCGCGACAAAAACGCATAATTTAGCCACTATAACAAAGAATAATGTATAAATAATAATAATGTCATAATTCGTGTATATATCACGACCACGCCCCCATTGACTTTGCATAGTACTATATCCGTGGTGGTCAGATTAAAACCTCATAAAAACACTGCTAAAACAGCGTTAAAAACGGGCTTTTACAAACTGACATTAAAAAACAGTACGTTGCGCGACAAAAACGCATAATTTAGCCACTATAACAAAGAATAATATATAAATAATAATAATGTCATAATTCGTGTATATATCACGACCACGCCCCCATTGACTTTGCATAGTACTATATCCGTGGTGCTCAGATTAAAACCTCATTAAAACACTGCTAAAACAGCGTTAAAAACTGGCTTTTACAAACTGACATTAAAAAACAGTACGTTGCGCGACAAAAACGCATAATTTAGCCACTATAACAAAGAATAATATATAAATAATAATAATGTCATAATTCGTGTATATATCACGACCACGCCCCCATTGACTTTGCATAGTACTATATCCGTCGTGGTCAGATTAAAACCTCATTAAAACACTGCTAAAACAGCGTTAAAAACGGGCTTTTACAAACTGACATTAAAAAACAGTACGTTGCGCGACAAAAACGCATAATTTAGCCACTATAACAAAGAATAATATATAAATAATAATAATGTCATAATTCGTGTATATATCACGACCACGCCCCCATTGACTTTGCATAGTACTATATCCGTGGTGCTCAGATTAAAACCTCATTAAAACACTGCTAAAACAGCGTTAAAAACGGGCTTTTACAAACTGACATTAAAAAACAGTACGTTGCGCGACAAAAACGCATAATTTAGCCACTATAACAAAGAATAATATATAAATAATAATAATGTCATAATTCGTGTATATATCACGACCACGCCCCCATTGACTTTGCATAGTACTATATCCGTGGTGGTCAGATTAAAACCTCATAAAAACACTGCTAAAACAGCGTTAAAAACGGGCTTTTACAAACTGACATTAAAAAACAGTACGTTGCGCGACAAAAACGCATAATTTAGCCACTATAACAAGGAATAATATATAAATAATAATAATGTCATAATTCGTGTATATATCACGACCACGCCCCCATTGACTTTGCATAGTACTATATCCGTGGTGGTCAGATTAAAACCTCATAAAAACACTGCTAAAACAGCGTTAAAAACGGGCTTTTACAAACTGACATTAAAAAACAGTACGTTGCGCGACAAAAACGCATAATTTAGCCACTATAACAAAGAATAATATATAAATAATAATAATGTCATAATTCGTGTATATATCACGACCACGCCCCCATTGACTTTGCATAGTACTATATCCGTGGTGGTCAGATTAAAACCTCATAAAAACACTGCTAAAACAGCGTTAAAAACGGGCTTTTACAAACTGACATTAAAAAACAGTACGTTGCGCGACAAAAACGCATAATTTAGCCACTATAACAAAGAATAATATATAAATAATAATAATGTCATAATTCGTGTATATATCACGACCACGCCCCCATTGACTTTGCATAGTACTATATCCGTGGTGCTCAGATTAAAACCTCATTAAAACACTGCTAAAACAGCGTTAAAAACTGGCTTTTACAAACTGACATTAAAAAACAGTACGTTGCGCGACAAAAACGCATAATTTAGCCACTATAACAAAGAATAATATATAAATAATAATAATGTCATAATTCGTGTATATATCACGACCACGCCCCCATTGACTTTGCATAGTACTATATCCGTCGTGGTCAGATTAAAACCTCATTAAAACACTGCTAAAACAGCGTTAAAAACGGGCTTTTACAAACTGACATTAAAAAACAGTACGTTGCGCGACAAAAACGCATAATTTAGCCACTATAACAAAGAATAATATATAAATAATAATAATGTCATAATTCGTGTATATATCACGACCACGCCCCCATTGACTTTGCATAGTACTATATCCGTGGTGCTCAGATTAAAACCTCATTAAAACACTGCTAAAACAGCGTTAAAAACGGGCTTTTACAAACTGACATTAAAAAACAGTACGTTGCGCGACAAAAACGCATAATTTAGCCACTATAACAAAGAATAATATATAAATAATAATAATGTCATAATTCGTGTATATATCACGACCACGCCCCCATTGACTTTGCATAGTACTATATCCGTGGTGGTCAGATTAAAACCTCATTAAAACACTGCTAAAACAGCGTTAAAAACGGGCTTTTACAAACTGACATTAAAAAACAGTACGTTGCGCGCCAAAAACGCATAATTTAGCCACTATAACAAAGAATAATATATAAATAATAATAATGTCATAATTCGTGTATATATCACGACCACGCCCCCATTGACTTTGCATAGTACTATATCCGTGGTGCTCAGATTAAAACCTCATTAAAACACTGCTAAAACAGCGTTAAAAACATGTTTTTACAAACTGACAGTAAAAAACCGTACCTTGCGTGACCAAAACGCATAATTTAGCCACTATAACAAAGAATAATATATAAATAATAATAATGTCATAATCCGTGTATATATCACGACCACAGATCCCATTGACTTTGCATGGTACAATATCCGTGGTGCCCACACGTAATTTTACCAGTTTCCGTGTTGGTACCACGGAAAATAGTGGTGAGAGGTCGTGGGCATTTCACGGATTTTTGTGAGATCAGGTTGGTTTATTTGCTTGTGAGTAGTTTTCACAGAAAAGAGGCTTCCTTCCAACAAACCTGTTTCTTGTTGTGCTGACAGGGACTTTGAAGTTACTGTATTTTGCGGACCATTAGGCTCAATATCATCAAACGGATCTATTTTCATACGGGTCTATTTTCATACAAAAGGCGTACCGGGTTATAAGGCGCATGATAAAATACATATAGGACTGTCTCAGAAAATTAGAATATTGTGATAAAGTCCTTTATTTTCTGTAATGCAAAAATGTCATACATTCTGGATTCATTACAAATCAACTGAAATATTGCAAGCCTTTTATTATTTTAATATTACTGATCATGGCTTACAGCTTAAGAAAACTCAAATATCCTATCTAAAAAAAATAGAATATTCTGGGAATCTTAATCTTAAACTGTAAGCCATAATCAGCAATATTAAAATAATAAAAGGCTTGCAATATGTCAGTTGATTTGTAATGAATCCAGAATGTATGACATTTTTGTTTTTTTAATTGCATTACAGAAAATAAAGAACTTTATCACAATATTCTAATTGTCAATCTCAACCTCAGTGGAAAAGTCTGCCTGTTACTGTCTACATTGTATTAATTGCACAGTGTATTTGAATTTAATTGTTACGCAGGAAAGGGATATTTGTTTTATTTTATTCAAGAAGCAGCAGGCAGTTTATTTTTATTTCATTTGTTTTATACATTTTGATATTGTGCAGACCTCTGTTAATAAATGTACCTGTGTGAAAATTGGCACGAGGCTTTGTATTAAATCTGAGTGTTTTTTTAAGGGTTTGCCTCAGAAAAAATGAAGCTAACAGAGATGCTATGCTATAATGCTTTGGGGGAAACCCCAATTACGTCACAGAAAAAATATCGATATATATCGAGTATCGCCATTCAGCTAGAAAATATCGAGATATGACTTTTGGTCCATATCGCCCAGCCCTACATGTAAATGCAGACATTCTTTTAGGCCCAAGGAGGTTTCTGAGAGTTCTTGTTGTGGGTTGGGGAGCCCGGCTCACCTGTGGTCTTGGTTCCCCCAGGGGAAGGCGTGGCGGCGTGGCTCTCGATCCAGTCCCAGCCGCTGTCGCAGTAGGTCCGGACCTGCTCCAGCATGTGCAGCACCCGCATCTCCCGGCGGGCCTGGCCCTCGTCCTGCTGCGAGTAGATGATGTTGTGCAGGGCGGCGCTGGCCCGGGACTTGGCCTCGCGGCTGCAGCCCTTGGGCGCGCCGCCCGCCGTGGTCTCTCCGGGACCGGCGCTGCCGTCGCCCGGGGCCTCGTGCAGGATCTGGACCAGCAGGGGCACGCAGCCGGACTTCCTCATGGCGATGCAGCTGTCCTGGGAGCTGGACAGAGCCAGCAGAGTGCGGGACATCTCCTCCTTGTCCCTGTTGGCCAGCATGGACAGCAGCCAGAAGACCATCTCCACCTGCGGAGGGAGAACACCGAGCTGAGCGCCAGAAACCCAACACTCATCTGTGCTGCATCTGCAGGCTCCCGGATGTTTCACCGTCGTTAACATCTTTTACAGGATATACCCAGTACTCGAGTTGTAAAAAAAAATCAGGGGGGATGGTGGATTTTATCATATGGGGACAGATAATTTGTGCTGATTACAAATAATATAATATATTACAAATAATAGCAGTGACCAAAACACCTGCAGAAATACTGCAGGAATGACATAGCAGCAGTTAAATGCAGCCTTCTGTAAGCTTTAAATATCCACTGGGCTTACATCAAATACATCAAAACACAACAATAAAAAACAGTTTTCTGAACTTATCAATATGACTCTGTCCTTCACAGGATAAGTAACATGGATCACTACAAAAACTCAAAATCTTAAGAATATTTGTCTTATTTCTAGTTAAAATGTCTCATTTTAGTAAAAAAAATCTCATTACACTTAAAACAAGACTCATCACTGGAAAAAACAACAATTTTCACCTGTTTCAAGTAGATTTTCACTTGAAATAAGTAGAAAAATCTGCCAGTGGAACAAGATTTTTTGCTTGTAATATGAAGATAAATCTTGTCCCACTGGCAGATTTTTCTACTTATTTCAAGTGAAAATTTACTCGAAACAGGTGAAAATTGTCAAATAAGTTATTTTTCTGGTGTTATTTTTCTGGTGATGACTCTAAATGTTGAAATAGCAGTAAAACCACATTCATTGATGAAATGACATAAGGGATGGAAAGGAGGGATGGCAGTTTTACAGGGGGGATGATTTGGACCGTTTTTATTTCAGGGGGGATGAGGGGGGATGCCATCCCCCCTCATCCCCCCTCAACTCCAGTACTGGATATACCTCGACGGCGAAGACGAATCAGTCGCTGCAATACCACACTTCTGGTTTTATCACATACGTGAGGTTATAGGTAAATAAATATCAATATATTTTCTCTACAAATATGTTCCTCCAAACACCAAAACCAGGTGAAGTACACTGGACCTGCCGCGACGACGAGAGGCGAGCAGCTCCTGATCAAAACTGAATTAAAATTAAATTAACGCAACATTATTCCAGGATTCTGAGTTGTATTTGTTAGCATCTGATCAGTTTCAAGTTTTGATACTCGTTGGCCCTGGTACCACGTGACCGAGCCACACCACACTCGGTCCGAGCCGTTGTACTACAACAGGACGCTTTTATACTTTTACATTAATATTTATAAGATTTTTTTTATTACACTTTCAAACCACACGATTTAAAATCTTTACTGAGCTGAAGTATTCAAGCAGAAACATCGCACGTTTCTTCATCATTTGAGGATTTCTTCTAATCTACATTGATATTTATATAAAAAAATAGATTTTTATTGATCTTCATTTGGCTTTTTTAAGTAGCTTTCACACCACGTTTCTACAAACCTCAGACGGATCGTAGAACCAAAAAAGTCAAAATAAAGCAGATCCCTTTATAAAGAGGTTGTTCTTTATTAATCTCATTAGAAACATTTTTAGCTCTAATTACTATCAACAGTTAATTGTTGATAACTTTCAAACACACTTCTTTATTACCCCTTTTCCACCAGACCGGTTCCAGGGCTGGTTCTGGTTCTGGTTCTGGTTCTGGAACAGTTCTGAGTTTGGAACTGGGCTTTCTGTTTCCACTGACAAGGAACTGGCTCCGGGCCAGAAGAACCGGTTCCAAGGTAGCACCAACTCTTTGCTGGACTAGAGGAAAGAACCGCTTACGTAAGCGCAGTCCATATTGGAGCAAATACGTTGTTGTTGCTCAACTTTTGCGCCAACGCAGCGACGTAACTGACATTTGCAGAGACGTAATCATGTGGCTTCCCTTAGTACCCGAGCTGTGGAAACGCAAACCGGTACCCAAGCGAGTTGTGAACCAGAACCAGTGGCTCCTGGAGCTTTTTCAAAAATGTTTGACCTTTTTTTTTCTTTTTCCTTTTTTCCTTTTTTCTTATTTTTTCTTTTTTTTCTTCCTTTTTTTCTCTTTTGTCTCTTTTTTCCTTTTTTTCTTCTTTTTTTCTTTTTTTCCTTTTTTTCTCTTTTTTTCTTCCTTTTTGCTTTCCTTTTTAATCTCGACATTTCAACTTTTTTCTCAAAATTTTGACTTTTTTCTCGACATTTCGACTTTTTTCTCAACATTTTGACTTTTTTCTCAAAGATTTTGACTTTTTTCTCAACATTTTGACTTTTTCTCGAGATTGTACTTCAACATCAATCTCGACATTTCAACTTTTTTCTCGAAATTTCATCTTTTTTCTCGAAATTTCAACTTTTTTCTCGAAGTGCATAATGAAAAAAAGATCTTCCCCCAGTTGTAACTAATATAGAAACATGCAGCATGTGTTGCCTTCATTCTAAGGCTGATACAAGACTTTTCATTTTTTGCGGCTCCAGACATATTTGTTTTTTTGTTGTTTTTGGTCCAACATTTTGGGTTGTCGACCTCTGTTAGGTGGAAAAGGGGTATATGTTGCACTTCCTTTTTGATGTTATATGAACTTTTACGTGAAGTATTATGAGTGAGCAAAGGACGTTTAATCTGACGCGGAGCTCATGTTGGTAGAGTTTGGTCGTGAGTTTGGTGGTGAGTTTGGTCGTGAGTTTGGTGGTGAGTTTGGTTGTGAGGTGTGACGCTACCTTGCTGCCTCCGTCCGCGGCGTCTGCTGCTGCAGCCGAGGACGAGCTGCAGTTCTCCGGCTCTCCAGCAGGGGGCTTCTCTGCTCCAGAGAGCTGCACACAGACAGGAAGGAGAAGAAGATGAGGAGGCGGTCATGGACCGACCCTGATGCCCCCCTGTGGTGAGGGATGAAGCCCCCGGCAGCATCCATGCAGCTTCTCCTGCCCTGTTCAGTCGTTATTCTGTAAAACCGTTGCACGTTTGTAACCTCCTCGTGTTTCAGTTGTATTTGCAGCTCGACACAGTTTCAGACTCTCTCTCTCAGTAGAAAAATGTTCACACACAAACACGAGCTTCATTAACATTCACAGGCTGGAATCCTCAGAGACTCAAATCAAAGCTTCCAGCCCCCCCCCCTCCTCACCTCCATCCTGTCGCCATGGCAACGCCTTAGGGATGTAATGTGTGTGAGAGAGAGATCTGAATGCTGCAGACAAAGAGCCGAGTGTATGTGTGGAGACCAGTTTCCCTCCTCTTAAAGAAAGGAGACCTAAATATCTGCCGTCGTCCCGTCGGACGGACCGAGTGCGTGGCGCCGATCCAAACCTCCTCCATTAAACACGAGCAGCAGCAGCGACGTGCCGACAAAATGGATGCCAGAGAGGAGAGATGGTTGGGACGACGTCCGCCGCCACCGGCACTCATCTCTGCATGTAACCCGGTCCGCTTCCACCCCTCCAGACCGCCCTCGGTGTCCAGGTTCTGGTCATTTACAGTTAAAACATCCAGAAGGATCCGGTATGATATAATACCGGGCCTCAGCGCCGGGCAGACAGGCCTGAGAGACAAATCTGGCGGGAAATACTGAGTACCCCCTTAGACCAAGGCCACGTTTACACATAGCCGGGGAATTTACAAAAACGGATATTTTCCCCTCTACGTTTTCAAAAATATCCTCGTTTACACAAACCCGCATGAAAACGCTGTTAACGTCATTCCAGCCAATCAGAATCCTGGAAAAAACATCAACAAATGACACGTGTAACTTCCAGTTAAGGCTGATTTGTGGTTCCGCGTTACACCAACGCAGAGCCTACGGCGTAGGGTACGCGGCGACGCACACGTACGGCGCGCATCGCCGCGTAACCTACGCCGTAGGCTCTGCATCGATTTAACGCGGGACCATAATTCAGGCTTTACTTCCAAGACGGAACGAGAGTCTTTCGTTTGTAGTGACAGAGAAGTGCAGTTACTTTTAAGTGTGACTTTAGAATATTAAACAGGTAAAATAAAAGAAAATATTGACGGTGGCCAAACAAATTATAAACACAGGTCGCACAAATGATGCTGGTGACGTTTCTGTTGCATAATGTGACGTTCTGAGCCTAAATCTCTGTTTTCCTTCGTTTTCCTCCGTTTTCCTCCGTTTACAAGCAAACGTGAAAATGGAGTTTTTGAAAATCTCCACTTTGGCCGGAGTTTTCAGAAATGATCGTTTTTGGGGGCTTTGAGCTCCGTTTTCGTGTAAACGAACGGCCAAAACGCATGAAAACGCCTCCGTTTTTGCTCCGTGTAAACGGGGCCCAAATCCGACATCCAGCAAATAAAGTAATATTTAATGTTTTGCTTAAAGGTATAGTTGATCACACTCTCCTCAGCAGAAATTTTTCTACAAAACAGCAAGATATAAATCTACACTTTTTACACAGAATGGAGAAAACACATAGGTTTCTAAATATCTAGCTCCCATTGGTCGTTTATATCGTTGAAAGAAAATAGAGGTTATAGTAGGCTACGTGAAAAGGAGTTCTTTGTATCTGCACTCGATTGCTGTTCCTCAGGAAGACCCGGATGTCTGGCACAGTAAAATTGAAATTGAATTGCAAGAACTGAATTTGAATTGTGAGAACTGAATGTAGATTCAGTTTTTCAATGCAATTATTCAAATTAAACAATACAAATTCAAATTATGTGATTCAGATTCAGTTTTTTAATGCAATTATTCAAGTTGAGCAATTCAAATTCAAATATAAATTATTCAAATTCGGTTTCTAGTGGCACATATTTCTGCTCATACAGCAGAACCAGAACCATGTGACAGGAAATGACTGTGGACGTACTGAGACGTCAACGTCTGCAGCAACTGGATCTTCCACATATGTACATACATATATGTATATATGTATATATATATATATATATATATATATATATATATATATATATATATATATATATATATATATATATATATATATATGTATGTACATATGTATGCATATATATATATATATATATACATACATATGCATACATATGTACATACATATATGTATATATGTATATATATATATATATATATATATATATATATATATATATATATATATATATATGTGTGCATATGTATGTACATATGTATGCATATGTATGTATATATATGTATATATGCAGTACTGGAGTTGAGGGGGGATGAGGGGGATGGCATCCCCCCCTGAAATAAAAATGGTCCAAATCATCCCCCCTGTAAAACTGCCATCCCCCCTTTCCATCCCTTATGTCATTTCATCAATGAATGTGGTTTTACTGCTATTTCAACATTTAGAGTCATCACCAGAAAAATAACACACCAGAAAAATGTGACAATTTTCAACTGTTTCAAGTACATTTTCACTTGAAATAAGTAGGAAAATCTGCCAGTGGGACAAGATTTATCTTCTCATTACAAGCAAAAAAATCTTGTTCCACTGGCAGATTTTTCTACTTATTTCAAGTGAAAATCTACTTGAAACAGGTGAAAAAACAGGTGTTGTTTTTTCCAGTGATGAGTCTTGTTTTAAGTGTAATGAGATTTTTTTACTAAAATGAGACATTTTAACTAGAAATAAGACAAATATTCTTGTTAAGATTTTGAGTTTTTGCAGTGATCCATGTTACTTATCCTGTGAAGGACAGAGTCATATTGATAAGTTCAGAAAACTGTTTTTTTATTGTTGTGTTTTGATGTATTTGATGTAAGCCCAGTGGATATTTAAAGCTTACAGAAGGCTGCATTTAACTGCTGCTATGTCATTCCTGCAGTATTTCTGCAGGTGTTTTGGTCACTGCTATTATTTGTAATATATTATATTATTTGTAATCAGCACAAATTATCTGTCCCCATATGATAAAATCCACCATCCCCCCTGATTTTTCTTTACAACTCGAGTACTGTATATAAGTATATATAAATCAGGTACGGAGTCTGAATCGGTAACGAGGACGAGGTTCTTCCTGTAATTTAGGAGACGTCTCCCCTTTGGGGGGTAATGGTTCCCGTCTTTGGTCTCGTTAATCTCAGGCGGAGGCAGAGCGGAGAAAAGACAGACCGGTTCTCTTTATCTCGGACTCCGTGCCAACCCTGCAGCCTGGCAACAGCCAATCACAGCTCAGCGCTGGGACCAGCAGACCCCCCCATCCCAGATCCCTCTGGCCTCGTCTCTGCACAGCAACCAGAACGGGAGGAAGGGATGGAGCTGGACGGGGAGGAGGTCTGGGCATGTTCCTGCTGGATCACCGCTCCATCACAGCTCGGTCAGCGACTCACTAAAGCTGGAACAGGCTGGAGAGAAGCGGTTCTGGACACCAAACCCAGGTTCTGGGGGGGTGTTTGTAGCAAACATTTTCACATTTAACAATAAAAACAAAACTTTTGTTCTCATTTCTTCCGCAAAAGAAGTTTCTCAGTAACTCGTTTGTTTCCAGTTTGTATCTATAAAGTTCTGATCAAATAATGAGCTCGTGATTTGGGGACAAGAAAACTGCAGGCGTGGGCCGAATTTGGGCCCAATATTCTTAAAAAAAAGGACTGAGGAGACAAAGACCAGATTTAATCTTTGTGCTGTCTTTGGGTCAAGGGAGGGGGAAGGGAGAAAAGAAGAAGGAATGAAGGAAAGAAGGAAGTAAGGAAGAAAGGATAAAAGAAGGAATGAAGGAAAGAAGGAAGGAAGTAGGAAAGGGAGTAAGGAAGGGAGAAAAGATGGAAGGAAGGAAAGAAGGAAGTAAGGAAGAAAGGAAGGGAGAAAGTAGAAAAGAAGGAAAGAGGGAAGGAAGTAGGAAAGGAAAGAAGGGAGAAAAGATGGAAGGAAGGAAAGAAGGAAGTTAGGAAGAAAGGAAAGAAGGGAGAAAAGAAGGAAGGAACGGAGAAAGGAGAAAAGAAGGAAAGAAGTAGGAAAGGGAGTAAGGAAGGGGGAAAAGATGGAAGGGAGGAAAGAAGGAAGAAACTAGGAAAGGAAGGAAGGGAGAAAGAAGGAAAGAAGGAAGGAAGTAGGAAAGGGAGTAAGGAAGGGGGAAAAGATGGAAGGGAGGAAAGAAGGGAGAAAAGAAGGAAGGAAGGAAAGAAGGAAGTAAGGAAGAAAGGAGAAAAGAAGGAAAGAAGGAAGGAAGTAGGAAAGGAAGGAAAGAAGGGAGAAAAGAAGGAAAAAAGGAATAAAGGAAGGAAAGACGGGAGAAAAGGAAAGAAGGGAGAGAGGAAGGAATGGAGAAAAGGAAAGAAAGAAGGGAGGGAGGAAGGAAAGAATGGAGAAAATAAGGAAAGAAGGAAGGAAAAGCAAAGAAGGTAATAAAGGAACAAATGACGAAAGGGAGGCAGGAAGAAAAAGGAGTAAAGGAGGGTAAAAAAGGAGGAAAAGAGGAAGGAAGAAGGAAGGAGAGAAATGGCAGGAGAAAGAAAGATAGAAGAATTAGGTCATTTTGACCCAAACACAGCACAAGGGTTAGAATGAAGAGTTTGGACCTGCTGGTCCAGTGGAACTAGTTAGTAAGAGGTTAGACTAGTTAATCTGCCTCAGCTCCAGAGAAGTTCAGCTTGACTTGAACTCGTGAAGGATTCCCCCCCCCCCAGCGAATCACATCCTCCTGTCAAATATGAAGCCAAACCGGTGGAACGAGAAGCCGGATGATGATAACCTGAGTGACAGAAAGCTCCGGACCGGCAGATTCCAGCTCGGCCGTGTGAGTAGCGGACGCCCCACGCCTCGGCTTTTATCTACTTTGGTGGATTTTTCCTAACGAGGGGCGATGAAAGGTGGTGACTGAAGCAGCGGTGAGTATCTGACGCTGGCTGACACCAGATTTACTCTCCACGAGCCAGAACACGAGCAGACAGCGTCACCCCCACCCCCCCACGCCGGTCTGGAGGGTTTACGGCCTCTGTTGTCTCAGACCGGCCGGCCGTGCTCTGGTGCTGGACCCTGGTCAAGACTGGACCTGTCTGGACATGAGGACCTGCAGGGTGGGGGGGAACTTTGGCTCCTTCCACTGAGATTTATGGACTTAAAGACTAAAAGAAATCTGACCTCATAATCTAAAAAGTTTCTGAATTTCTGTGGCCCTCTTGGCGCTCAGGAGGAAGTATTTAGTGTTTTTGTCTCTTAAGTTGTCACTAAGTAGACAGGAATCCCAGTCAGGTGGTATATATGTGTATATATATATATATACTGTATATATATATATATATATATATATATATATATATATATATATATATATATATATATATATATATATATATATATATATATATATATATATATATATATATATATATATATATATATATATACATATATATATATATATATGTAATATATAATGTGTTTGTGTGTATATATGTGTGTATGTATACAGGACTGTCTCAGAAAATTTGAATATTGTGATTTTCTGTAATGCAATTACCGTACAAAAACAAAAATGTCCTACATTCTGGATTCATTACAAATCAACTGAAATATTGCAAACCTTTTATTATTTTAATATTGCTGATCATGGCTTACAGCTTAAGAAAACTCAAATATCCTATCTCAAAAAATTTGAATATTCTGGGAATCTTAATCTTAAACTGTAAGCCATAATCAGCAATATTAAAATAATAAAAGGCTTGCAATATTTCAGTTGATTTGTAATGAATCCAGAATGTATGACATTTTTGGTTTTTTTAATTGCATTACAGAAAATAAAAGGACTTTTTCACAATATTCAAATTTTCTAAGACAGTCCTGTATGTATGCATGTATGTATGTATGTATGCATGCATGCATGCATGCATGTATGCATGTATGTATGTATGTATGTATGTATGTATGTATGTATGTATGTATGTATGTATGTATGTATGTATGTATGTATGTATGTATGTATGTATGTATGTATGCATGTATGCATACATGCATACATGCATACATGCATTTATGCATGTATGCATGTATATCAGGTGGTCCCACCCACTCTTCCACCACCAATAATAATCATCTAGTGCATGTATTATAATGATACGAGCTCGGGGGTCAGATCTAGAGAAACAGGCCCGCAGGAACTGCCGTATAAATGAGAATATGTGGTGAGGGCCGGGCTAACCGTCCGCCACGAACGTACCGCCGCCAGTGATGAGGAAGTCTGGGTTGCTGACAATCAGCAGAACGCATCAAGACGCTGAGCCGGTCCCTGCACATGTTATCTTGTTCTGAAAACCTGATTTCAGTCTGAGTTGTTGTTCTTACTGCTGGATACGGGACGTGTTTTCTGATCAACGCTGTTAGAGTCACTACTTTGTTGTGATTGTGGGTTTCTGAGAGTCAGCTGCTCTCTTCTGCAGCTGGAACGGTGAGAAACTTTAATATCTGGACTGTTCTGGACCAGTTTCACCCCTGGACATGACATGATATGGACACAGACCACTAGGTACAGACCACTAGGTACAGACCACTAGGTACAGACCACTAGGTACAGACCACCAGGTACAGACCATCAGGTACAGACCAAAAGGCAGAGACCACCAGGTACAGACCACCAGGTACAAACCACTAGGCAGAGACCACCAGGTACAGACCACCAGGTACAGACCACTAGGTACAGACCACTAGGCTGAGACCACCAGGTACAGACCACCAGGTACAGACCATCAGGTACAGACCACTAGGCTGAGACCACCAGGTACAGACCACCAGGTACAGACCATCAGGTACAGACCAAAAGGCAGAGACCACCAGGTACAGACCACCAGGTACAAACCACTAGGCAGAGACCACCAGGTACAGACCACTAGGTACAGACCACCAGGTACAGACCACCAGGTACAGACCATCAGGTACAGACCAAAAGGCAGAGACCACCAGGTACAGACCACCAGGTACAAACCACTAGGCAGAGACCACCAGGTACAGACCTCTAGGTACAGACCTCTAGGCAGAGACCACCAGGTACAGACCCCACGGTACAGACCCCCAGGTACAGACCACCAGGTTTAGACTCCTAGGTACAGACCACCAGGTATAGACCACTAGGTACAGACCACCAGGTACAGACCTCTAGGTACAGACCTCTAGGCAGAGACCCCCAGGTACAGACCATCAGGTACAGACCAAAAGGCAGAGACCACCAGGTACAGACCACCAGGTACAAACCACTAGGCAGAGACCACCAGGTACAGACCTCTAGGTACAGACCTCTAGGCAGAGACCCCCAGGTATAGGCCACTAGGTACAGACCACCAGGTATAGATCACCAGGTACAGACCTCTAGGCAGAAACCACCAGGTACAGACCTCTAGGCAGAGACCACCAGGTACAGACCCCAAGGTACAGACCACCAGGTACAGACCACTAGGTACAGACCCCCAGGTACAGACCACTAGGTACAGACCACCAGGTACAGACCACCAGGTACAGACCACCAGGTACAGACCACTAGGTACAAACCATCAGGTACAGACCACTAGGTACAAACCATCAGGTACAGACCACTAGGTACAGACCACCAGGTACAGACCACCAGGTACAGACCACCAGGTACAGACCACTAGGTACAAACTATCAGGTACAGACCACCAGGTACAGACCACCAGGTACAGACCTCTAGGCAGAGACCACTAGGTACAGACCACCAGGCAGAGACCACCAGGCAGAGACCACCAGGTACAGACCACTAGGTACAGACCACTAAGTACAGACAGGTACATAAACGGGTCTTCATAGCCTGCTGTACTCTAATTACACCTCGTTAATTCCTCGTGTTTCTGACCACACAGGTCCTCCTAAACCGAAGTCTGTGAGACGTCACAAGTTTCACAGGACAAAAACTTCAAAATGAGTCTCAAAGAAGACCCTTCCTGTGAAAACCACCAGGAGACTGAAGACGAGGAACTGGACCCTGAGCACTTCTACGGTAAAGATGTCTTATTGAAAGATTTCCAGAAGACTAGCCATGCGGAGAAAAGGACCACTTTGTATCTGTGCAAAGAAGACTTCAGTCAGTTCAAAGAGGGTCATCCAAGGATGAACCAGCCGGAGAAGCTGATCCGCCCTCTGACTCTTCTCAGACAGGACTTCAATCATTTCAAAGAAGACCTTTCCAGTGTTTTCAGAATACGTCATTCAAAAGAACGAGACCATGAAGACGTTACAGTGAAGGACGTCTCCTCCAGCCCCTCCAGGACCAAAACCTCCAAAACCGAGAGAACAGACGAGCCTCCTAAGAGTCTGTTCAGAAGAGACAAAAGTTCTCTAAAAACATCTCACAAAGTAAAAAGCAGGAAATTCAGAAAGGGTAAGGGCAACCAGCTGGACGTCAACGCTTCTGACGACAAGAATGAGACGAAAAACCCTTTCACTCAAATCGAACAAGGTGAGTTCATGTGGGTGCTGTTCTCAGGTACTATGCAGGTCTGGAACGGTACTTTACAAACAAATACAACAGAAAACGGTAATGTTTAAACATGTAAAACATTTGAGAACACCGCTCCAACCCTCTATCATGTCTGTGTTTTAATTCGGTTAATCTTGAAATGGCTGCAGAGCTTCCACGGGGTTGTGGATGTGATGAAGATCTGATACGTAAGGAGGTGTCCATCACTATCAACCTGGATATCATAAGCAAAAAAGAGGAAATATTTTGGGGGAAAAAATAGATCCCAAAGGCAGTTGAATAGAAAATTCAGAGTCAGAAAATAGCATGGGACCAAAACAGATCCCTGAGGTACGCCACAAGTCAGAGAAGAGGAACTTTCACCAGCGTAAATGGAAAAAAGTCCTTTTTGACAGGTTTGACGTATACCAATTTAAAACTGCATCTTTGATACCGACAAAATCAGTGCGGTTCCATGCACATCTAAATCAAGGATTAAACTGGAGTTTCCCAAAAATCCAAGTAAACATGCGTGAGAAGACAATCGATTATTGAGTGAGGTGTGTTCGACTCCGCGACGCTAGGTGGCGCCAAACGCACATTTGCGTTGGCGTTATTCCGGTTCCTTCTTTGTTGTTCGTCTTCTTCTTTTCCTGCTGTGTTGATATTCTGGCTTTCAGGGTGTCGTCACTTCCAGATTGGGGGGTCCCGGGGCGGTCGCTAGCTCGGCTACGCGTGGGTTGGTATAAATGCAGAATAACTGAAAGCTCGATCTCAAGAGCTTCAGTTCTCTTAGACTAAGGCCTGAATAAAGCTGGGCATACACTGTGCGATATTTTAAATCGTTTGATTCAGCCCCATCTCAAACTGCACGACTAAATCGCTGAGTTCAAAAGTTTTACACGATTTATGATCTCACACTGTACGTCCTGATGCGACCCGTCTGCTCACACTATACGTTCATAATACTCACGTCGGACTTCTGTTACTGGAACTGCAACGTCAAAAAGAAGTGGAAGAGGAGGAACCCCGAAGTGGGAGACACCGAAGATGCTCAGTAAAAACAAACGCGCTGCCTTAAACCTGATTTATGGTTCCGCGTTAAATCGACGGCGTACCCTACGCCGTAGGCTCTGCGTTGGTGTAACGCGGAACCATAAATCAGCCTTTAGCAATTTGTACCATTCTGTGTGGCGATAAATGAAAAAAGATGAGACAACGTCGTGATTGGACAAGGAATTGGCTGGGCAGACGTGGGAAATGTGGTCTTTTTTTCTGCTATTAAAACATGATTTGTAATGTGAATTTGCAACACTTTAAACTACAAATAATAGTTTTTGACGTGACATCAGAGATTGCGCATGCTCTCTGTGAAAGGATGAGTCCAATCTGGTCGTAGCTGCTTCAACTGTGTGATTCCTTCACGAGGAGCGACCAGGATTTCAAACACGTTTGATTTTCTTGCGAGCACACGATTTGTGAACGGGAGCTCGTCGTTTGGTGTAACTCTCTCGTTGTTACCCCACGTATACTGCACGAGGCACGACCAACGAATGGGTCAAAATCCGGCCCGATCCAAAAAATTGTTGCACGAGTGGAAAATCGGTTCAAAACGAGCCGACAATCGCACAGTGTATGCCCGGCTTAAGGTGTAAACATGGCTGTTGAAACTTCGATATCGGTCGGATTAAGGCAACGATTTGACTTTCTGTCGTAATCCGCTGAACGAACCGGTGCAGAAATGTCTTAAAGCACCACGATGGCAGCATTGCAAGGGGAGAGGAAAAGGAGGATCATCAAAAACTCTGAAAAGAGTAGTTTCAGTATGAACTGGGTCTGGAGGTTCCAGTTACAGGTGAATGTCCTGGTCATGGAGCCCTGGACCAGCTCTATAGACCTATAGATCCTAGAGAGGTCACCGACGTTTACAATATCAGTCCAACGTGCTTTCTGCACTTGGAGAAGCCGTTTGACCGTGTCCCTCAGGGAACGGACCTCTCGGCTCCAGCCAGATAAGCAGACGTTAAAGTAGCCTACTAATGGATGCACTTTTGCCTCATTTGAAATACAACCTCCCTGATTTGATGTTGTTTTCTCTGCAGATGATTTGAGTGATGACTGCTCTGCGGAAGACGAACCTTCAAAAACTCAACGGTCCCGTGGAATCACTTTATTCAGTCTCAGAGATGATAATGAGGTGAACCTGGGGTGAGTTCAAGCAGGCCACACCCACGTCATTTAATGAGAGTTAAAACCATCTAAACATGAAACGTGATGCTGTTTCTACTCTTCCAGGGATCCGCCAGCCGCAGACCTGTGGTCAGTGAAACGCTGTAAGATCATCTTATTTTATTATTTTAAAGACATATGTCTCCACTTGGGTTAGGGTTCCTCTTTTTCTTTAATAAAGTCTTAACTTTATGATTTAGAAGCTTTCTCCTGCTAAAGAGACGTGAAGTCTATTTTTGAGCTGGAAAAGCAGAAAATCCAGTCAATTTTCAAAATAAAACACCACCAGGGCGCAGGTAGGCTCAACCGACTACAGCGTGTCTAACCGCCGCTAACTGCTGGCCGTGTGACCACAGGTCCCGGTGGAGCTCTGCAAGTCCTTCGCTGCGTCCGAAATCGCATACTTCCACAATAATGAGTATGCAAAATGAGTGTGCGAGATATTTTAGTGCGTCCGAAACCTTAGAACGTACTCAAAAGTAATGTTTTAGTGTGGATTGATGGACACTAGCCGAGCAGAAACTTCCCACAATGCAATGCAGTGGCGTTTGTTTGCTAAGTGATACGTATATAATTCATAAGTATAATATTAAGTATAATAATATTATTATATAATATGAATTCAATAATATTCATATATAATAATATTATATAATGTCATCTTGTTTCGGCCAGAAGAGCGGAGCGGAGCGCTGCTACTGCTGCTGTGACAGGTTACCATGGTAAAATATTATTTTAATATTGCTGATTATGGCTTACAGTTTAAGATTAAGATTCCCAGAATATTCAAATTTTTTGAGATAGGATATTTGAGTTTTCTTAAGTTGTAAACCATGATCAGCAATATTAAAATAATAAAAGGCTTGCAATATTTCAGTTGATTTGTAATGAATCCAGAATGAATGACATTTCTGTTTTTGTAATTGCATTACAGAAAATCACAATATTCTAATTTTCTGAGACAGTCCTGTATATGTTGTTCATTGGCAATCGAGTTATGGTGCAGCTCAAGTGATATTGCGGAGTAATCCAAAAGTAATGTAACTAGTAATGTAACTAGTTACTTTCAGCAACCAGTAACTAAGTAGTGTAAGGGATTACTTTTTAAAAAAGTAACTAGTAATATGTAATGGATTATTTTTTTTGAGTAACTACCCCAACACTGTCCACGGAGGAGCTACGAGGACCAGGTTATGGTTCTGCGTCAAAAAGACGCCGTGCCTACGCCGTCACCGTGAACGTCGTTGTGAACCCTTTCGGACTTCTCCGTCACTCAATTTCGCCACGGTGCAGTACCCCCCATGACCGCTAGTTCGCGACCTTTTCCTGAATGGTTTATCCGACTTATTCCGGTCACAGTGAATCAAAGAGATAAGGACAACTATTGTGCAAAAAAACAAAACAAACAAAAAAAAGTCACACATACACGAAGAAAAGAGCGCTGAAAGTTCACGACTGCTTCAAACCGGAAACCTGAAATGCGTTGCTACCAAGCGAACCAATCCCAGCCCTCGGTCTGCGTTTTGTCTGCGTCGCCTCGACGCGTAGTTACAATTTTTGGGAGGTACGCGTCAGTGACGCCGTGTGGTATGCGTCGACGCGTACCCTACGGCCTAGGCACGGCGTCGTTTTGACGCAGAACCATAACTATTAGAGCAAATACCTTGTTGTTGCTTCAACTTTCATGCCATCGAAAACCCAACGACGTAACTTACGTTTGCAGCGACTTAATGACGTGGCTCCCCTTAGCACCTGAGTTGTGGAAAAACAAACTGGTTCACAGCTGGTTCTCAAGTTGAACAAGTTTTGAACCAGCCCTGGAACCGGTTTGGTGGAAAAGGGGTAATAGAAGTCGTGTCCCCTTGAGCTGTCATTCATTGTCATTGTTTTATCTACAGTTGCCTGCTATTTGACCTTTGACCCCAACACGGCCAACTCGGAGCTCCACCTTTCAGAGGGAAACCGGAGGGCGACCCGTGTCTGGAAGGAGCATCACCTCCCAGAACACCCGGAGCGGTTCGGCCACTGTCCTCAGGTGCTGTGCAGGGAGGGGTTGCTGGACCCGGCGTACTGGGAGGTGGACTGGACCGGCGGTGCCGACGTCGGCGTCACCTACAACAGCATCTCCAGAGACGGGGGCGTGGAGAGCTGCCTGCTGGGACACGCCGAGTGCTCCTGGAGCCTGGAGTGCTCTGAGGGTTGCTACACACCCTGCCACAACGGGAGGAGGTTCAAGTCCTCGTCGCCGGAGCCGTTCACTCGCAGGGTCGGGGTCTACCTCAACCCGCCTGCCGGATCTCTGTCCTTCTACTGCGTCTCTCCAGACACCGTGGTCCACCTGCACACCTTCACCTGCACCTTCACTGAGCCGCTGTACCCGGGTTTCTGGGCGTGGGCCTACGACGGCTCGGTGTCGCTGTGCCAGGTGGAGCTGGACTGGGAGCGACTGGGTATTAGCATGGAGAGGCTAGCCATTAGCATGGCTGAACCAGAGACCATAGACATTTATACGTAGACGCCTCATAGACTGACGCTGCCTATTGGAGCTGACGTTCAGTGCGGCCGCCATCTTGGATGGGTCTCCAATTCGCCCCCAGTGCATTTATTTCTACTGAGGAAGGTTTTATCCCCGACTACAATCATCCATAACTCCCCGAATCTTTACCCGATCTTCGATTTTTTTTTGGTTTGTTACAAACGGCAGAGATTTAGTTATGATACAGGACGCTGTCACACATTAAAAATACGTACTTCTATGCTGAAAGAGTTTGTAACAAAGACATATGGTATGGCATATTGATAAATGTATAAATTCATTTTAATGTTATTAATTTTCCTTAATTTTATATTTTAATAAAGAAACAAGTTTGATTGTTCATTTGAATTTGAGTCATGAGCTGTCATTAGGCCATTATGTGAAATTTCTATACATATAATTTCATTCTGTAACACACATACAAGCTCCCATATATACTGTAACAGCTCAGTACATTTTTTAATCAGAAAAAACCCCAGCACCCAAACAGTGGATCAATGAACTTGCATCATATAGCACTCCAGAAAAAATACTGTATTCTGTTAGAAAAAAACTTTGACCTTATTTAGGGACCCTTTTTTTGAAATTTTTGCCTTTATTGGACTAGCTAATGATCTGAATCATCTACTGCATTAATGAATGTGTTTTTCAGGTCTTGATTATTTCTTTATTATGCATTTGCTCCAGTATTGTTATGCATATGTGAAAATAAGCTAAATGATTTTGAATGATGTAATGTACTGACCATATGAGGGAGGGAAGGGGAGAGGGGTGTGTTGTAGTATTTTTTTTTTTTTTTCTTATTAATATTATTCATTTATTTTTGTTTAATTATTGTTATGATGTGTTAAAAAAGGGGGAAATATTGATATTTCTATTGTTATTGTAAATCTTATTTTTTTTTCTCTTATTGCCCTCAATAAATATATCTATAAAAAAAAAAAAAAAATCCACGTCATTCAAGGGTCTTATACTACCCTGTTAGGCTTGCAACTGGGGCTGGGGAGCTAAAACCCTTGAAAAAGAACTGTTTTGCAGTTTCTTGCGTGTGCTGGCACTCTGTAACTCCAGTGTAGTTAATTTTGCCTGGACCCATCCAAGATGGCGGTGACGCTGGATTACGTTCCAGCATGTCATGAGGTGTCTACGTATATATGTCTATGCCAGAGACCCACTGACCTAAACGCTCATTTGGTGCACTAACCTTCAAAGAAGTGCTGCAGGTTTCCTTGAAAAACAAGTTTTTTTTAACTTTTCTTTTCAGGTCAATGGTTATTTTGATTTAGGTAAAGAAGCGTCCTTGTTACGTGTCCTCTGAGGACGTCCAGTCAGAAAGACCTGCGTATTTAATTCAGTCAGTACTCACGTGAAGAGTTTGTCCTGAACACCACAATAAATATAACTTTCCTTCACTGTATCTCCTTTTCCTTTCTTTCACTTCGTCAGACAAGTTATTAAAAGGAGCCGTGCTAGTTCAACGCTAGCCCGAAAATTTAGAAAATCACAGGTCCTCTACTGTCTACCAGGGTCCAGATCTGGACCTGCAGTTCCTCTACTGACCACTTTACAGCAAAAGTACAGAGACGGCACAAAAGACAGTGTTGGTCTCCATGACAACTGTATGGGTGAATTTCTAGGAACCCCGTTAAGTAAAACTGTACAAAGACACGAATGTACGGCAGCATTCGTTAGCATCATAAGATACCATGAGCTAAGTCAGCAAAGCCAAAAGGGCTAACTTGTGCTAACTGAGCTAATCTTGGTCTGCTCCACCAGTTGCTACCAACATGTCCCGGTCCAGAAAGACGAGGAATACCAGTCACATGGTCTGACTCGCTGGCGAAGGCCTCCAGACCAGCTGACACCACAAAGAGATCCACGGCTGGCCGGAGAGACTCCCAGAAGCCTCCTGGTGCCTTCCTGCCCCCTGATGTGTGATTGAACCCTCAGCCGTGGTGATGTGGCAGCTGTTTGTGTTGTCTGACCTGCAGCTGGGTCTCCTGGTTTCCTCGGATCTCCTGCAGCTCCTTCTCCAGCTGCTCCAGGCGAGCGACGCGCACCTGCAGAACACGGTTATAGAATGAGGGGCATGTACAGCTAGCAGCGAGCCATGCGACCGCTTCAGCCGGCGGCTTCACCTGAGTCCTCTGCACCATCTCGTCGCTGGAGCCGAAGCGCTCCTCCATCACGGATCGGACCTGCTGGACCTCGAACTCCAGCTGCTGCCGGATCAGATCCATCTGCAGGGAAAACTGCAGAAACACACCGAGGTCACTGGTTCTGTCAGCGTTTAGCTGCTCAAATTACTTCCTCTCCAGCGCTAAACGTTCACCAACAAGTCTGGAGCAGGTGATTGCAGATCGATTTTAGTGTATTCCTATATTTTCTGAGCTCCCACAACTTGTTGTTTACACCAAAAATATCTCAAATGTTTAATTTATTCATTTATTTTTCTTTCTAAAAGCAACAAATAACCTTCTCAGGCCTCCTGTAGGAGTTTAATCAGCTCTGGGTATGAGAGACATCAGAGCAGGTCAGTAGAGGATGCTAGGGGCGCCCCCCCCCCCCATCAAATCAAGAGATTAAAGAAATAAAAAACAAATAAATAAATAAAAATATGCTGTAAAATGCAAATAATTATTAAAAGAAGGTGTTATTTCATGTCTGTGGGTGACTGTCAATAGTAATTAAATATTGTTTAAATATTTATTTGGTTCCAAAATGTTTTTTATTTTATTTTATTTACTTCCGGAAGTAAGGAACGCCGGTCAAACAGAATCCAGTGTAAACTCTCGTAACCCTGAAATTCAGTTATCAGCAACGAATCAGCAATCAGTATTGTGACGTTTTCATATGTTGTTTTTAATCTAATGTGATTGGACAATTCATTCCCCGTCTTTTTTAGAAAATCAAACTGAACTACACAAACCAGGTTTTTATGTTTGTTTTAAATAGGTTAAATCACACTTGCTTTTGGAATAATATTTGTTGATCAAATATCTGAAAGAATGGAACGTTACCTTTTCAAATAATATAAATTCCAGACAGAACAATGGGAATGTTAATGTTTTTCTTCTCTCTAATGTGTAAAATAAACTTACGGAAGAGTATTAGGGCCAGGCAGGAGAAAAATAAAAATAATATTTAGAGGAGGAAGATTTTTTTTTTCATTATGCACTTCGAGAAAAAAGTCGAAATTTCAAGAAAAAAGTCGAAATGTTGAGAAAAAAGGCGAAATTTCGACTTTATTCAAGAAATGTCGACTTTTTTCTCAAAAAAGTATTTGTATTTCAACATTATTCTCAACATTTTCACACTTTTCTCGAAATTGTATTTCAACATTAATCTCAACATTTCGAGTGCACAATAAAAAAAAAATCTTCCCCTCTCAAATATTTTTTCTCCTGCATGGCCCTAATACTCTTCCGTATAAACTGAACCCAAACCTGGAAGAAAAAAATAACAGTGGATTTGTTGAAATGTTAAACCCCTATTTTATGTTTATGTTTTCTTTTTCCACTGCAGCAGAACTGAACTGCTTCACTAAACCTTATGACCAATAAGCCATTGTTGGATGGTTAAATTTTTCAAAATTAAAGAACATAAATATTATTTTCTACCTTTCTTTTTTCCCCATTGTACCAAGCTTGTACCTAACCGTGACTTCTGCGTACCGTTACACCCATGTATGCCAAAAACATCGTTAGCACCAGCCACCGTTGGTGTGTGTGTGTTTGTCTGCGTCCTACCGTGTCGATGCGCGGCAGCTGAGCCAGTTTCTGCGACAGCGCCTCCAGCTGGCTGAAGTACCAGCAACGCTCCCGCTCCTCCCGGTCGATCTCCCCCAGCAGGAGGTTCCTGCAGATGTTCAGATTCAGCTGTAAACATCTGCTTTTGGCGCTAAAATCAACCTGTCCGAGCCTGTTGATGCTCGGCGTTTTACAGTGGGGCAAAAAAGTATTTAGTCAGACACCAGTTGTGCAAGTTCTCCCACTTAAAAAGATGAGATAGGCCTGTAGTTTTCATAGCTACACTTCAACTATGAGAGACAGAAGGGGGGGAAAGAATCCAAGAAATCACATTGTAGGATTTTTAGTGAATTCATTGGTAAATTCCTCGGTAGAATAAGTATTTGGTCACCTACAAACAAGCAAGATTTCTGGTAACTTCTTCTTTAAGAGGCTCCTCTGTCCTCCACTCCTTACCTGTATTAATGGCACCTGTTTTAACTGGTTATCAGTATAAAAGACACATGCAGTTTTTTACTTTTTCATCTGATTTTAATTCATATCCAACTAGACACAGTGGCAATCTTCATTTACCCTTGATTGATGATTGATGACATCTGGTCATCAATTTAATATTACATTTAGATCCAAAACTCTGGAATGACTTGAATGTGTCGCTGATGTCAACATTATCTTTTACCTCCTCCTCCATCTTATTCTGTCTTAACCTTCAATGTCTTTATCTTTAATTTAATCCAGATATTGTATCCATGTTCTCTTTTACTTCGAGAAAAAAGTGGAAATGTCGAGAAAAAAGTGGAAATGTCGAGATTAATGTTGAAATACAATTTCGAGAATAAATTTGAAATACAATTTCGTGAATAAAGTCAAAATGTCTCCTCTGGCCCATCAAATCCAGTTAGGGGAGCGACTGACAGCTATAAATGCAGCAGCCGTAACTAACTAACTAACTAACTAACTAACTAACTAACTAACTAACTAACTAACTAACTAACTAACTCACATCCTTGGAGTGGAATGTTAAGGGTACGTAAGTTATGCAACTGCATATGTGTTTCAAATCAATATCGTCATCAAATTTGGACTTTTTTCTCAACATTTCGACTTTTTTCTCTAAATTGTACTTCAACATTAATCTCGACATTTCGACTTTTTTCTCGACATTTTAACTTTTTTCTCGAAGTGCATAATGAAAGAAAAATATTTGAGAGGGGAAGATTTTTTTTTATTGTGCACTTGTCGAAAAAAGTTGAAATGTCGAGAAAAAAAGTCGAAATGTCGAGAAAAAAAGTCGAAATGTCGAGATTAATGTTGAAATACAATTTCGAGAAAAAAGTCGAAATTTCGCCTTTTTTCTCAACATTTCAACTTTATTCACAAAATTTTGACTTTTTTCTCGAAATTGTACTTCAACATTATTCTCGACATTTTGACTTTTTCTCAACATTTCGACTTATTTCTCGATATTTCGACTTTTTTCTTGAAGTGCATAATGAGAAAAAAAATCTTCCTCCTCTAAAATATTACTTTTATTTTTCTCCCGCCTGGCCCTAATACTCTTCCGTATATATCTCATCTTTTTAAGTGGGAAAACTTGCAGGTGTCTGACTAGATACTGTTTTGCCCCTCTGTGCATCGAGAGCGTTGCTCCTCCTCCTACCTCTCCTTGTACAGCTCCTCCAGGTGATGGTCGCTCAGTCGTCCGTCTGCTCCGCTAATCACCGCCGTCTTGGGCGGGGCCCCGTCCAGGAAGTGATGCGGCATCATGATGGAGGCGGCGGCGGACAGGACGTCCCCGCCGGACGCCAGGCTCTGGCGGGACGCCGGCCTCAGGGGGTTCCTGGCCCGACCCGCCGCCATGGAGGAGGAGGACGAGCAGCTGGAGGACGGGGGCAGGGCCAGGTGGTCGTCCCCGGCCCCGCCCAGCCCCGGCCCCTGGAGCCCCGGGAGCCCGGGGAGCCCCGGCCCCCCAAGGCCGCCCGTCAGCAGCCGCAGGTTGTGGGGTTGGTGTTTGAGCTCGTAGTAGTTGGTGAGGTCCATGTGGAGCTCTGGGGAGGAAACGAGTAGGTCAGTTCGGACTGACCCGGGACGCACAGAACATTCATGCTGGGACCTCCGTCAGGTAAGACCCACTCATGACCTTGGACCATCGTCCACTTTACACCTGGCAGGACCAGAACCGTAGACCAAGGCCCAGTCCCAATCCCCCCCTACTCCTACTTTTCATCCCTACCCCTAAATTTTGCGCGTTCCCGTGAGGGTAGTGGTGTCCCCATTCCTCTTTGCATCTAGGGCTAGTGGACATAACGAGGGCTAGTGTGTATGAATCCAGCCCTTCAGAATGAGGGATTTCAGATATTGACTCGCCGACGGAGGGCCTGAGAAATTTCCCAGAATGCTTTACCTCATCATTTGCAGACTGAATCAAACAAAAAAACATGGCGGACATTTCTAATTTTTAGTGAATAAAATCAATATTTTGAGTTAGTTTCTGCATAAAAATGCGTTTTGATTACATTTCTAGCTAGAAATATACATTTTACTTTCATAATATTCACTCAGTGAATGTACATAATCACTCGCTTGCCCGTTTTTTCAGATCTCGCCAGAATAAAGGCTGATTCTATGGTTCCGCGTTACACCAACGCAGAGCCTACGCCGTAGGCTCTGCGTTGATTTAACGCAGAACCATAAATCGCCGGCGGCTCTTCTCATCCCTGAAAACATCGGAGCAAATTTCTTAACAGGCGTTATTTGGATAAACTGAGCCCAGGTTGGGGATCTTAACGGTTACTTTTACGCCTGAAAAAATATTAAAACTTAAAGTGGCATATTAACAGCGCTACAGCTGAAATTAAAACAGCTTTTAGCTCTGGGCTTCCTGATATGGTGTGACGTTTGTGCAAACGTAACTACACAGTCGCTTACGTACCCGAATGTAAACCACGCAGTGACGTAGCAAGTGGTGTCCCAATCCCTAGGGAAGATTACAAGGGCCCTACCCAAGTGGCTTCATTTTTAGAGCTAGTGGTAGAAAATAGGGGGTGTATTGGGATTGGCCCCAAATCTCCGGTTCTGGTCCTCGAGGTCCGGTTTCCCAGCTCCAACACACCTGATCCAGATCAAAGGTCTTCTTTGGCATTTCTAAACGATGCAGGACACCGGACCTCAAGGACTTCAAGGACCTCAAGAACCTCAAGGAACCCAAAGATCCTCAACGACTTCTACGACCCCAAGGCTCCCTGCCATAGTCGGTATAAGAACCGGAGACCTGTCTGCAGGTTCCATGGTGGTCCAGCCTGTGTTTCTCCATGAAGACTCCCTGGTCTGGGGTCTGGTTAGGTTTTTAGGGGCCAATAACACTCTACGGGTCCCGGGGTTCAGGTAAACCCATTTAGTCCACATGCCCCCGCTACATATCAACCCCCAAACCATCATGCTGAAACCTTCGTACCCAAGAAGCCTACTTTTGTTTGTATTTTATAATTTTTGTATTATTTATCCTATCATTATAAATACATTAGGTGAGTTTATGTCTTTTTTAATTAGTTGCTTATATTCTTTTGAATTCTTTGGTTTGTATAAATGTTTTTTTTCCCCCTTACTTGATTATGGGATGGCTCAGAGTTCATGCATCAAATGTATTTTCTTGCTCTTTAAATTCTGCCTTCAAAATCAAAACATTTGGTTCCAGATTAGACCTCAAAACATCTGCCACCGGTTCAGTTCTGGCCGACACGTTCTCTTAATTACAAATAAAGTATCATTTCATGATTCTTATTTAATTAGACTGGAGTAACTGAGCTGACGAGCAGAACCCGGCTGCTGCTTTTCATTTTCCTCGGCCGTTAACTGGATTCTGGTCCAGATGATCTAATAGACACCAATGATGAGGCGCTGCTGGCGGCAGCCAATCAGCCGGTCCAGGCTGATGGGGATGTTACAGTCGTGTCTGGGAGTGGTCTGGTTCTGAAGTGCTCGGCGATGAGATTTATTCTTTAATCTACAGCAGATGGAAATCTGCTTGGTTTTACAGCAAATCCTTGGAAAATGTCGCTAAATTAGTCTATAAAATCTCAGACTGTTCATTAACATTGAGTCGCAGGGACGGCAGACACATCCCTCTAGACCTCCATCCAACCTGCTTCAACACCTCCGTCCAGACCTCCCTCCTAACCCTAACCCAGACCTCCCTCTAGACCAGGGATATTCAATTGGCGGCCCGCGGGCCACATGCGGCCCGCCAGGAGCCTTTATGTGGCCCCTGGTCATATTTCAAAAAAGGGGGTGTTTGTTGAAAAAAAATAAATAAATAAATAAAAAAAAAAAATTATAATATTTTTATAACTGGCTACTATGGACTAAAATGGTTTGCTCAATGCTTAATATAATATTCAAATAAGGAAATCTTGGTGGAAAATGGTGCTTTGTCATTATGGCGTTTTATTAAAAGTAGGTCAATATCAATTTCATTAAGTTTGCACAATGCATGGTTTCAAAATGAACTTGCATTTAAAATAATATTTCTTTATCTGAATATTATATTTAACATTCACAATGACTATATCTGGAGACAATTAATACATCATTCATATGTAAACTAGATATATTCAAATGTATAATACAAATGTATTATATTTACATAAGTCTTCGTCTTTGAGTGCAAAATACATTTTGAAAACCCCCACATTTTCAAATTGTGCGGCCCTCTCCATACAGTCCTTTTGCAGATGTGGCCCCCGGCCGAATCTAGTTGAATACCCCTGCTCTAGACCTCCGTCCAGACCTCCATCCAGACCTCCCTCCTAACCCTAACCCAGGGGTGTCGGACTCCAGTCCTCGAGGGCCGGTGTCCTGCAGGTTTTAGATGTTTCCCTGCTTCATTGCACCATGATACAAGTGACTGTGTCATCAACAGAACTATCCAGACTTTGATGACAAGCTGGTGACGATGATTAATTAGAATGAGGTGTGTTAAAGCAGTGAAACATCTAAAACATGCAGGACACCGGCCCTTCTGGGATTCAGTTTGACACCTGTGCCCTAACCCTAACCCAGACCTCTCTCTAGAAATCCCTAGACTGTAACCCTAACTCAGACCGACCTCCAGACCTCCGTCCAGACCTCCGTCCAGACCTCCCTCCGACCTTCTTCAACACCTTCCTCCAGACCTCCCTCCAAACCCTCACCCCAACCCTAACCCAGACCTCCCTCTGACCTCCTTCTGACCTCCTTCCAGAAATCTCTCTAGACCTCTCTCCAGACATCCTTCCAGACATCTCTCTAGACCTCTCTCCAGACATCCTTCCAGACATCTCTCTAGACCTCTCTCCAGACATCCTTCCAGACATCTCTCTAGACCTCTTTCCGGACATCCTTCCAGACATCTCTCTAGACCTCTTTCCAGACCTCCTTCCAGACATCTCTCTAGACCTCTTTCCAGACCTCCCCCCAACCTCCCTCCTAACCCAGACTCCCCTCCAACCTCCTTCCAGACCTCCCTCCAAACCCTCACCCCAACCCTAACCCAGACCTCCCTCTGAACTCCCCCCAGACCTCTTTCCAGACCTCCCTCCTAACCCTAACCCTGACCTCCCTCCAGACCTCCTTCCAGACATCTCTCTAGACCTCTTTCCAGACCTCCCTCCAACCTCCCTACTAACCCTAACCCAGACCTCCCTCCACATCTCCTTCCAGACCTCACCTCCCACCCGATGTAAACGGGCTCTGGGGGTGTTTACTAGAATAATAACATGTGATAAAACAACTTAATTCAGAATTAATTAGAACATTACAAAACATGCTAACACACGGAACCATAAGAGAGTACAAACGGACCTTTGAGCTGGTGCAGAACGTCGCTCCTCCCAGACGACGCCAGAGTTCCCGCCTCCTGCTCCAGTTTACTCTGCAGCTGCTTCAGCACCTCCTGCACCAGTGAACAGAGTCAGACCCTGGACGGTTCAGCCCCAAAACCAGACATCAGAACCCACCCAGTACCACAGCGAAGCCTGCAGAACCCACCCGGTGCTGCAACGGGCAGACCGACCTCTGTCTGTGTCCTGATTCTGACGCTAAACCCGGCTGAGCTCAGCCAGATAATCCAGCTGCTCTGCATCTGGACACGTGTCATGTGCACATGTGACTGATGGGAGTTCAGTTCTGATCCGTAGCTTTTCATTTGATTGATTACTTTGCTCTGGAGATCGGATCATTTGATTGGATGCAGAAGATTCGATTCAGACATGCATTAAAGGTATAGTCTGTAATCGTATTCAAAAACATTTATTGTTATACTGGGTGAAATGGTCCTTCCATCTTGAGAGTAGCCAGTGAATAATGTGTTCAGAAAAAGGAAAGAAGAAAATCCGACCTCTCTGACACCTTTAATCCTGTAAAAACTCTGACCAATCTGTTTTTTGTGCACCGAGTGGTACGGATTGGTCAGAGGACCAGAGGATTGGCAGGGGGGAAAGAACCAATCAGATGCCTCCATTTTAAGTGTCTAAAAATGATGCGCAGTGCCCACCCAATCAGAAACGGTACAGATATTCTGTGATATGTTTTTATATTTATAAAAAAATAAAATTATAAAAAAATAAAGGATCCCCATAACTTTGATTGGGTGGGCAGGACACACGTTTGGGTGGGCACAGCCCCCCCCGCCCCCCCCTAAAACCGGCCTCGCTTACAGGTGAATGAGACATGGGGTAGTTTTGTTGAAAATGTGCTGTCCAAAATGTCCTTGAAAACTCGACTCCTGCAAATGCGCGTTCCCCAAAGTTTGTGGGGGCGTGGCTTTGGACGGAGCGCTGACGGGAGGGGGAGGAGGGGGCGGAGCTTAGAGGAGGTGCCACTTTCAAATCTTGCTAGCTCTCCAACATTACAGACTATACCTTTAAAGTGCACGCGCATGCATGTTTCCGGGAACTGACCTTCATGCCGAACGTCTCCGTCTCCAGCTTGGACAGGTGGTTGGAGTTGTCCTCCAGCTCCCTCCGCAGGTGGGAGTTCTCCTTCCGGAGAACCTCCACCTGGAGGGCCAGCTGGTCGTAGGAAGCCATGTTCAGACTCCGCAGCGCCGCCTGCAAGAGAGACACAAGTGAGGGAGGACGTCAGGTGAGACGCAGGTGAGGGAGGACGTCAGGTGAGACACATAAAATATGAAAGAAATAGGTTAAAAAATTTTAAAAAAAATTACGCCCACAGAGTGCAAGCTGACTCATTGGGTGACGTATTTTAGAAAATCATTTATTCTGAAAGGATAAATAAAAACGGAAATGTGAGTCGGCTGATCGTCAGTGGCTTTTACTGGTCCCAGTGTTAACCAACTGAAGAATTCAGCGCAACCCACAGCTTATAAACCCCCAGGTGGTTTCGTGCCTTGTTGAGCCGCATTTTGTAATAACGGTGCATTTTGTAATAAACGTCCAAAATGTAATAACTTTTTCATTTCATTTTGTAATAAACTGCCCCATTTTGTAATAAATTTTGCCACATTAGTTATTGCATTTTGAGAAGATTATTATAAAATGCACTTGCAACTTTTTTATTTTCTAGGAAATGTACAAATAATATAGAATATATTGAACCAATACGGACATATATTATGCTCCTATATATTGATGTCATAATATACAGGTGAAGGTCTGAAAATTTGAATATATTGCAAAACTTAATTTGTAGTAAATTCAACTAAAGGTGAAACAAATATATTATTTCCCACTACATTCAAAGTGAGATATTTCAAGCCTTTGTTTTGTATAATGTTGATGATTATGGCTCACAGTTTATGAAAAAAATTAGAATATTTTATGAAATCAATAAACAATTCAATCATCAAAATTATAACAAATAAAGGTTTAACACATCTTGCTTTGCATGTAATGAGACATATTAGTTTCACCATTTAAGTTGAATTATTGAAATAAATGAACTTTTACACCATATTCTATTTTTCCGACCTTCACCTGTAGTTATATTTATATTTACCTGCATACAGTAAATCTCGGTTGATGTGGACGTACATGTAGCAAAAGAGCATAGGCTATTTCAGTTGCTAGTATGGTTGGCTGTTCAATGTTATTAAAGCACTTTAAACCTTAACCGTTGTGCTGTCTTCGGGTCAAGGAAGGAGGAAGGAAGAAAAGAAAGAAGGAAGGAAGGGAGAAAAGAAGGAAGGAAGGAAAGAAGGAAGGAAAGGAAAAAGGAACGGAGAAAAGAAGGAAGGAAGGGAGAAAAGAATGAAGGAAGGAAGGAAAGAAGAGAGGAAAGAAGAAGGAAGGAAGGAAGGAAGGAAGGAAGGAAGGAAGGAAGGAAGGAAGGAAGGAAGGAAGGAAGGAAGGAAGGAAGGAAGGAAGGAAGGAAAGGAAAAAGGAAGGGAGAAAAGAAGGAAGGAAGGGAGAAAAGAAGGAAGGAAGGGAGAAAAGAATGAAGGAAGGAAGGAAAGAAGAGAGGAAAGAAGAAGGAAGGAAGGAAGGAAGGAAGGAAGGAAGGAAGGAAGGAAGGAAGGAAGGAAGGAAGGAAGGAAGGAAGGAAGGAAGGAAGGAAGGAAGGAAGGAGAGAGCAGGAGGAAGGAAGGAAGGAAGGAAGGAAGGAAGGAAGGAAGGAAGGAAGGAAGGAAGGAAGGAAGGAAGGAAGGAAGGAAGGAAGGAAGGGAGGATGGAAGGAAGGGAGGAAGGAAGGAAAGGAGAAAACAATGAAAGAATGTATGAGGGGAGAAAAGAAGGAAGGAAGGGAGAAAAGAGGAAGGGAGAAGGAAGGAGAGAGAAGGAGGAAAGAAGGGAGGAGAATTAGGTCATTTTGACCCATTTTGTTTATCATATAAAATAAATAAATTTCTAAGCAGTTTAGAAGTTTTGGGGATGTCCCTTTTTTTGGCGCTGCTGAAATCGGGCGTCCCTTATTTCTATTTCTGAAAGGTGGCAACCCGGGCCCCGACCCGGGCCCCGACCCGCCTGGAAGCGGTGCTGGAGAAACCTGCATCAGCGGAGGGAGGTTTGGAGGGAGGAAAACAACGGAAACAAGACCACGTCACCAGGGGGAGATGGCAGATGAAGCGAGGCACCCGAGGGTGGAGGTCAGGGCTGCACATGCTCAGTCTGCACCTCATCCCCCACCGTGGGACAGAACCAGCGACCTTCAGCGCCGATCCCCCCCCCTCTGTTCCTGTCCGACTCAGCAGATCTGGAGCTACAGTGAATGTCATTACTGTCATTGCTGTATTCATTATGATGCTGAGCTGCATCTCTGCTCTGATCAGCTCTGATCAGGAAAAATACATCACACACACACACACACACACACACACACACACACACACACACACACACACACACACACACACACACACACACACAAAGAAAAGAGCGCTGAAAGTTCACTACCGCAATAGATGGATAGATGGACGGATAGATGGAAAGATGATAGATAGATAAATAGATGGATGGATAGATGATAGAATGATAAATAGATAGGTGGATGGATAGATGGATAAATAGATGGATATATGGATGGATAAATAGATAGATGGATGGATAGATGATAGATAAATAGATAGATACTTTATTGATCCTGAAGGTAATTTAGGGCATCCAGTAGCTGAAAAAACACATAAAAAGCTCTGCTCAGATCAAACATGGAACCTCCTCATCTGCTCAGACACCAGCAGCTTTTAACCAGCAGAAAAATCAAAGTGTGTTTATTAAACCGACGAGCAGCTAAAATAAATCAATTCCACCCCCCGATGGAGTCTGCTGATAATCAACCCCCACAGAGCCGAGGCCGACATGAACATCTCCATCATCTGAGCTCCACCCGCCATGTTGACTCAAACCAGCGTAGCTGGAAAACACGATGGACACTGAAGCTTTATTCTGTTTATTCTCCGTTTCTACTCCTTCTTTTGATGAACATTACTAGGAAATCAGAAATCGGGACCCCCCTCATGATATAAATGAGAAAAAAGCTTCCAAAACTCTCTTCAGATGTCACAGTCTGGTTATTTTTATACATTTGATGGTATAAACTAGGTCTGGGCGATATATCAAGATTTTAATATATATCGATATATTTTCAAACGCGATATGGTACGAGACAATATCGTTTATATCGATTAAAATTTTTTTTTTTTTTTTATGATTTTGATATAGCTTATTTTGTGACAAATTGACTTGAATGTTTTATTTGAGATTTGCACAAATGTTTTGTTATTTGCACAACTGTCAACCTCAGTGGAAAAGTGTCTGTTACTGTCTACATTGTATTAATTGTACAGTGTATTTTAATTTAATTGTTATGCAGGAAAGGGATATTTGTTTTATTTTATTCAAGAAGCATTTTTATTCTATATATGCAGGCAGTTTATTTTTATTTCATTTGTTTTATACATTTTGATATTGTGCAGACCTCTGATAATAAAGGAACCTGTGTGACATTTGGCACGAGGCTTTGTATTAAAACTGACTGTTTTTTTAAGGGTTTGCCTCAGAAAAAATGAAGCTAACAGAGATGCTATGCTATAATGCTTTGGAGGAAACCCCAATTATGGCACAGAAAAAATATCGATATATATATCGAGTATCGCCATTTAGCTAGAAAATATCGAGATATAACTTTTGGTCCATATCGCCCAGCCCTAGTATAAACAACTTATTGAACAAAAGTATGAACAAAGCAAACTGGTCTGGAGATATGTCCTTTGGAGGAGGGTCACAGCAGGAATACAGCCCATAATATATGTTTGAAGGTCCCCTGGGACTGCAGAGCTCCGCCGGGGAGTGTGTGTGTGTGTGTGTGTGTGTGTGAGACTTTAATGTTCCCATCAAAGACCTTGGATGTATTGATGTGCCCCGTTACCATGGCAACAACCCCGCATCCCCACATCCCTGCCTCGCTGTCACGGTGACACATTTCCATCAACTGATGGCTCTTTCTGCTTTCTCTTTGACACACACACACACACACACACACACACACACACACACACACACACACACACACACACACCCATGTCCCCGCAGTCACCGCAAAGCATGCTGGGTACAGTAGGGGGAGCCTGAACCCCCACATCACACAGAGAGATCAGAGAGCCCAACGAGCGTTGAGGGAGCCAGTTAACAGCACTGTTGCCATGGAGACGACCTCCCTGCCACACGCGACCTGGATACGAGATGATGACGGCATGAAGAAAAGAGGGAACCAGGAAGATGGTTATCAGGTGACTTTTCTGGTGAGGAAACGAGGAAGACGATTCCTGGAGGAGTCTGAAGCTCCGGTCCCGGACGGGAGGAAGAGAGGAGGAGGGAGAGGACGGAGGAGAGGAAGAAGGAAAGGAAGAAATGAGGCCAAGGAGAGGAAATCTGCTGACGTTACAGAATAATTGCTTGAGCTGCAGAAAGATTTCAGAAACTCGAGCAGCACTGAGACGTCCTCACTCCTGAGGTCCTGAGGTCTCGCTCCTGAGGTCCTGAGGTCCTCACTCCTCAGGTCCTCACTCCTCAGGTCCTGAGGTCTCACTCCTGAGGTCCTCACCCTTGAGGTCCTAAGGGTCCTCACTCCTCAAGTCCTCACTCCTGAGGTCCTGAGGTCTCGTTCCTGAGGTCCTGAGGTCTCGCTCCTGAGGTCCTCACTCCTGAGGTCTCACTCCTGAGGTCCTCACTCTTGAGGTCCTAAGGGTCCTCACTCTTCAAGTCCTCACTCCTGAGGTCCTGAGGTCTCGCTCCTGAGGTCCTGAGGTCTCACTCTTGAGGTCCTCACTCCTCAGGTCCTTACTCCTGAGGTCCTGAGGTCCTTACTCCTGAGGTCCTGAGGTCCTCACTCCTGAGGTCCTCACTCCTGAGGTCCTTACTCTTGAAGTCCTAAGGGTCCTCACTCCTGAGGTCCTCACTCCTGAGGTCCTAAGGGTCCTCACTCCTGAGGTCTTCACTCCTCAGGTCCTCAGGTCCTGAGGTCCTGAGGTCTTCACCCCTAACACCCTGAGGTCCAGCGGCGTTTTTCATCATCAAACATCTCCTGGAACAATAATCCGTCTCCTCCAGCTCCTCCTCGTCTCCTCCTTCCCCACCCAGAGGATGCGGTTGCCATGACAACCAGACACTCTCAAGAGAGAGGAGGAAAAGATGGAGGATGGGAGGAAGTGTGGGGGGCGGAGGAAGTGATCGACACGCTCTTTGTCCACAGAAGCATCTTTGAAGGCGGTGCCCCCCCCCCCAAAGCCGCTCCGGGGGTCGGCCGTCGATAACGCCGCCGCTAAAGGAAGCGTTTATTGAGCTTGTGAGCAGCTCAGTGTCGTTTCCATTTCTCAGGCGCAGCGCAGAGCTGCTTCTTCTTCAGGCATTGTGGGCAGATTTAAGGAGACAGAAGCAGATCGAACCCTAACGTTTTTGTATTCAGGATGAAAAATATAACTTTAATCTTATTCTAGAGGTGAGAGACTTCCCAGGAGAAGGTTGAAGGTCGCTGTGACGCTGAAATGCTGCACAGGCGCGGCCCGGGGAGCTGGCTGTCCGATGATTAAAGGTTCACTGGACATTTATTCAAGTGAAAATGTGGATTATTTCAGCCTCATGAAGTCTCACTGCTGCAGTCAGGCCGACCTCAGCGCTGCAGCATCCCGGAGGACGACGTCTGGGTCCTTCATCCCGGGAAGTATCTCGTCGAGACAAAAGACCTTGAGGTCCCTCGTCTCGGACCGGGGAAACCGGGGAAACCCGGGCTCGGCCCCCTGGGCGTGGCCAGGTCTTCTCTCAAGGGATGTGGCCCCTCATTTATTGTCATTGATATTTAGAATTGATATATTTTAATAACCTCTCCTGCTTGTGACCCTGGTACCCCATCAAATCCGCCCCTACTAGGCCCGTGGCGACACCCCTTAACGACTTTGACCAATCAGAAAAAACACTTCAGCTAAACGTGCTCATCTTCAGGAAGAGCTTCTCTTGCGCTGCAAAACTAAAATCAGACTGAAAATAAGTAAAACGTCAGTCAACTAGATATTTTCCATAAGCTTGTGCGAAGCCCTATTGAAATCGGAAAGATTATTATTATTCTTATTTTATCCGAAAACAATTGCGTTTTTGAGGTGCATAACTTACTCGAAAAGTTGTGAAACTTGGCACGAACGTCCCATGTGGCGAAAAATTACGTATCGTAATAGTGTCAAAAAGGGGCGTGGCCTAACGGCTCAACAGCGCCCCCTAGAAAACTTTGTGCCTCAAGCCCCATAATACGGTTTGATGTACATGCACGAAAATCGGTAAACACCTGTATCATGTCGCAACTTAAAGAAAACCGAACAGGAAGTCGGCCATTTTGAATTAATCGTGTAATTTTGGCGCAATTTTATGCCCTTTTCACATGTCGTACTTTAACGAACTCCTCTTAGCAGGATCGTCCATTCGACATAAAACTCGCTCAGGAGACACAAAAGATGTTAACGATGAAAAGTTATCAAAATCGTGAGTTTTCGTGAAATGGCGTGGCCGTGGCACCGCGTCAAACTTCAACGCTAAACAGGAAGTGATACTAGTAGCTGATTAACCGATATTTGATTCAGCCATAACTTTTGAATGTTTTGACATAGAGACTCGTGGGTGGTGTCATTGGACTTGGTTTTGAGTCCTTGACCTCAATTGCTGAAAATTGCACGCGCGAGACCCCGTTCATCGCTGCTTGCAGCTTTAAATAACATATATATACTACAAATATCATAGAAGAGAAAATCAACCTGATGGATGGATGGATGGATGGATGGATGGATGGATGGATGGATGGATGGATGGATGGATGGATGGATGGATGGATGGATGGATGGATGGATGGATGGATGGATGGATGGATGGATGGATGGATGAATATATGGATGGATGGAGGATGGATGGATGGATGGATGGATGTTTCATGGATGGATGGATGGATGGATGTTTCATGGATGGATGGATGGATGGATGGATGGATGGATGGATGGATGAATGGATGGATGAATGACGGTGAGGGCTGTATCACTTCCTGTCAGCAGTTCTCTCTGACGTCGGCAGCATTAAGTGAAACATTCTGCTGAGTCATGGCGGTGCAAACACGACCTCGTGGGACCTGATCGACGTGATTGATCGGATGACAGGACACCGCGGGACAGCGGCGTCTCTGTGGGTCTGGGGATGAAGCGGTGACGAGGACGGAGTCAGGACGCGGTCAGGCGGAAACACATCCTGCTTTGTTCTCCATCACTGAGCTTCCGGCAGAAGCGAAGCTTCACATCGAGCTGCAACTCTCTCTGCTCAGCCAACCGTGGTGAAGGTCGGCAGCAGGACCAAGGTCGCAGGGACGGGCCGAGGCCGTCGGCCTCCCTTACGTAACCTCAGCAGCTCCGGCTCAGGCAGGAACATTTCTGCTGAGTCACCGCTGGAACACCCGGAGAACGAACCGTGACTGACGACGGCGGACTGATTACAGCATCGTTGGGTTGGAAAACCCCTGGAGAGACGAGGGGTGGAGGTGGAGGAGGTGGAGGGGGACTCTGATCTGTGGTAGACGATAGAGTTCTCAGCTCCTGGTTGGTATCAGGGTTGAAAAGGGAACAGCAAACGACCCGGACGACTGGAACCAAAGAACTCTAGCGGAAGAACTGGGCCGAGAACTGGGCCTGGTGACGAAGATAACTGCTTCAGGCTGTTTTGCTGAGCTTTACCCCCACAACCTTTCCAGATGAACCCAGAACTTTTCCACACCAACCCAGAACCTTTTGCAGAGTAAAGGCTGGATTAAGGTTCTGCGTCAAACCAACGCAGAGCACACGCCGTCGCCGTGATGCCGTCGTGAACCCTCCGGACTTCTCCGTCACTCCGTTTTGCTGCGGTGCAGTACCCCCCGTGACCGCTAGGGGGGTGCAATCTTTTCCTGAATGGTTTATCCGACTTTTCCGGTCACAGTGAATCAAAGAGATAAGGACAACTATTGTGCAAAAAAACAAAACAAAATAAATCACACATACACGAAGAAAAGAGCGCTGAAAGTTCACGACTGCTTCACGAACCGGAACCGGAAATGCGTTGCTACCAAGCAAACCAATCACAGCCCTCTCCGTCTGCGACCTCTTGACGCGTAGTTACAATTTGTGGGAGGTGCACGTCAGGCACGGCGTGGCGTGCGGTGTGGGGTGCGCGATGCGGCGCAACCTGCGGCGTAGGCTCAGCGTCGATTTGTTGCCCAGAACATTCCAGACCAACTCAGAACCTTCCAGGCCAACCCATAACTTTTCTAGACCAACACAGAACCGTTCTAAACCAACTCAGAACCTGTCTATATCAACCCAGAACTTTTATAGACCAACCAGAACCTTCTAGACCAACCCAGAACCAAACCGGTGGTCTATTAGTCCCATTAACACCACATGATAAGTTTGTTTCAGGCTTCCTGAGTTTAACTGGGAGCAACGTGAAACTCCCCCACAGACATGAACCCCGGATATGAAGACGCCTTTAAATATGTTTGTTTCTGCTCTAGTTCACGTTTATGAGACAGACCATAATAAGATCTAACGTTCACTACTTCAGTACCGAGGCTGGAGATTCAGGGAAGGAAGAACGCAGAGGTACCACAACGCTCACATTCAGGCCGTGAGGAAGCGCTGAAGCTCCTCCCTCCACCTTTCAGGGAGCGTCTCACGTAACACCTGCCACTTAGAAACTTCTGCTGTTTGCTTTGACCTTCTGACCTACTGACCTTCTGACCTTCTGAACTCTGAACTCTGAACTACGATTCTGAGGAAGCTCCATCTGCATTTCTTTAAATCTCCAGGTTCAAGAGATCCTCATTTCTGCAGACCTCCACCTTTGTCTGCAGACCTCCACATTTATCTTCTCCTGATAAATCTATTTCATCATTATTACTTATGAGCAGAGACCTTCACACAAAGATAACATGTGGTTTGATCTTTTATTAAAACTGTTTGATGAGAAACAAAAAGATAATTGAGGACGAAAACAAACAAAACAACCACAGTCTCTTTTAAGTATTTAACTCTTTAACTGGGGACCAGGGGCCCTAGAGGCCTCTATCTGCATCCTCCATCTCTATCTACATCCTCCATCTCTATCTACATCCTCCATCTCTATCTACATCCTCCATCTCTATCTGCATCCTCCATCTGCATCCTCCATCTCTATCTACGTCCTCCATCTCTATCTGCATCCTCCATCTGCATCCTCCATCTCTATCTACATCCTCCATCTCTATCTACATCCTCCATCTCTATCTACATCCTCCATCTCTATCTGCATCCTCCATCTGCATCCTCCATCTCTATCTACATCCTCCATCTCTATCTCTATCCTCCATCTCTATCTGAATCCTCCATCTATCTACATCCTCCATCTCTATCTGAATCCTCCATCTATCTACATCCTCCATCTCTATCTGCATCCTCCATCTCTATCTGCATCCTCTATCTGCATCCTCCATCTCTATCTACATCCTCCATCTATCTGCATCCTCCATCTCTATCTACATCCTCCATCTCTATCTACATCCTCCATCTCTATCTACATCCTCCATCTCTATCTACATCCTCCATCTCTATCTACATCCTCCATCTCTATCTACATCCTCCATCTATCTACATCCTCCATCTCTATCTACATCCTCCATCTATCTACATCCTCCATCTCTATCTGCATCCTCCATCTCTATCTACATCCTCCATCTCTATCTACATCCTCCATCTCTATCTACATCCTCCATCTATCTACATCCTCCATCTCTATCTACATCCTCCATCTATCTGCATCCTCCATCTCTATCTACATCCTCCATCTATCTACATCCTCCATCTCTATCTACATCCTCCATCTCTATCTACATCCTCCATCTCTATCTACATCCTCCATCTCTATCTACATCCTCCATCTCTATCTGCATCCTCCATCTCTATCTACATCCTCCATCTCTATCTACATCCTCCATCTCTATCTGCATCCTCCATCTATCTACATCCTCCATCTCCTCATGCATCTGCATGAATCCTCCCAGACGCAGTGAAACCCCAAATCCACAAACGTTGAGACACTAACCAAACTGTCAAACATGTAAATAAAAACAATCCAATCATCTACAACTCAGGTTTTACCTCCAACGAAGCATCAACAACATAAACATGTTGAAACTCAGACATTTGTTATTTGAGTCTAGGAAACCTCTAGAACTTCCAGAACTTCTAGAACCTCTAGCACCTCTAGCACATCCAGAACCTCTTGCTCCAACTCTCTGAGATGTGTTGTTGCCATCAAATTCAAAATGAGCTGATGTTTCCATGAAGAGGCTGATTAGTTGTTTGTGTTCTGTTGGGTATGAAATATGATTTTATGAGGTTTGTTGATCATTCCTTTTTGTATTCACATGTTAACCCTGCCTCCTAACGCTGGTGGAGTCATGAACCTGAACCTGAACCTGAACCTGAACCTGATTCTCTGACATGAACAGAAAAGTCCTCTAACTGAAACACCAACAAACATCCAGGAATATATTTAGATATGGATTTATTTAGCCAGTTAATCGAAGAGAAATGGTTAAAGTAAGGCTATACACCCTCCCTTGCTTGTATCACTCCATGAAATGCAATAGAATAACAATAATATAGATAAGCAAAGCTAGCTCTTATTATGTGTGTAATTTTGTATGTTTTTAATGTTTGTATTGTGTATGTTTTTAATGTTTGTAAGGGAATGTCAAGTATGTGTACTTTTCTAACTCCTTTCTTTTAATTGTGATGTGAGCCCTGTTAGGGACGAGTGTTGCAAATTAGCATTCGCTATAAACGCTATGATACAGGCATCAGATAGCCATTTATGTCTGTCTATGTTTTCTGTATCTGTCCCTTCCAAATAAACAAAAATGAAAATGAAATAATAACTAAATATTCGATTAAATAAACTTGCAAATTGGCACGAACAAACTCAAAAATTGTGACTTTTTAAATCCTTAATTCCGCCAGAAAAAACCTTGAACAGACGTCATGATTTCAGTACTTCACTGTGAGACGTTAATTCAAATGTTCTCATTCAGCTGCGTAGACATGAAAACAACTCATCTATTCTCTCCAAATATTCAGGTCAAACCTCCAGAGGGGAGCAGGGCCCTGCAGGAGCCTACAGTCTGCAGAAAACCAGAACCGGACCTGCAGGTCTGGGTCCAAATCAGCCAATCAGACATTAGATAAACCCAAATCCTGGTGTCCCGATTCGGTGGTCCCGGATCACATACTAGCCCAGACTGCAGCACAGATCCGTCCTCAGTACTGGAGTTGAGGGGGGATGAGGGGATGGCATCCCCCCCTGAAATAAAAACGGTCCAAATCATCCCCCCTGTAAAACTGCCATCCCCCCTTTTCATTCCTTACAGTATGTCATTTCATCAATGAATGTAGTATTACTGCTATTTCAACATTTAGAGTCATCACCAGAAAAATAACACCAGAAAAATAACACCAGAAAAATAACTTATTTGACCATTTTCATCTTTTTCAAGTAAATTTTCACTTTAAATAAGTAGGAAAATCTGCCAGTGGAAAAAGATTTATCTTCTTATTACAAGCAAAAAAATGTTGTTCCACTGGCTGATTTTTCTACTTATTCTAAGTGAAAATCTACTTGAAACATGTGAAAATTTTTTGTTTTTTCCAGTGATGATTCTTGTTTTAAGTGTAATGAGATTTTTTTTTTTACTAAAATGATACATTTTAACTAGAAATAAGACAAATATTCTTGTTAAGATTTTGAGTTTTTGCAGTGATCCATTTTACTTATCCTGTGAAGGACAGAGTCATATTGATAAGTTCAGAAAACTGTTTTTTATTGTTGTGTTTTGATGTATTTGATGTAAGCCCAGTGGATATTTAAAGCTTACAGAAGGCTGCATTTAACTGCTGCCATGTCATTCCTGCAGTATTTCTGCAGGTGTTTTGGTCACTGCTATTATTTGTAATATATTATATTATTTGTAATCAGCACAAATTATCTGTCCCCATATGATAAAATCCACCACCCCCCTGATTTTTTTTTTACAACTCGAGTACTGTCAGTCCTGCTGCAGAGGGAAACACGCAGCAACAAACAAACCAACAACAAAAGCAGGAGGGGATGCTGAGCAGCAGCAGCACCAGCAGCATGGTGAATGTTGAGCAGCTCCAGCACCGCAGGAGGGGCCGGGGAGACCAGAGAGACCAGCACGGACCGGGACTGGGCTGGCAATGATCATCCAGCTGGAAAATCAGCCCAATTAAACCATTTAGCTTTTATAAAAAGACTAATCTCTAATCTCGGGTCACCGTGAAGCGCAGCTGCGTTTATTCCTCCGCTCGAGTTTCATCTGACCTCCTTTTTTTTCTTCTGCTGCTGCTTTTCTGACGACATCTATGATTCATCGGCTCCTCCATCCTCCATCCTCCATCCTTCTGTCTCCATGAAGGAGACACGCAGAACGCGCACAGACGCGCCCACACCACCCCCAAAAAACGCCAAGAAACGATGAAACATTAAAATCACATGCATCTTTGACAAACACACCTGAAATCTGCGCCGCAGCCTCCGAGCCGCTCACATCCACCCTGACTGCTTTTATTCACAATGACGGTCAGAACCGGGCCTATCCGGGCCGAACTGGACCCGATAGGTTTGGGACACTCGTTCCAGATCAAAAACCCGGGACATAAAACGGACAAAAGGCGATAAATAGCAGGATTTCTGGGTCTTACCCAGTCTTACCCGGGTCTTACCTCATGATCCGAGCAGAGCTGGAAATCACTGACGATGAGGAGAGAGAGGATGCTGAGATGGAGGACGGGAGGGGAGGAGGAGAGGGTGGGAGGAGAGGAGGAGGAGGAGAGGATGGGAGGGGAAGGCATTTCAAAATATGTCCCTTCCAGCCTTTGATTCAAACAAAAAAAAACAAAAATGTTCAGCAGCAAGACGAGCAACTAAACAACTAACACACTTTCTGTATTTTATTGTCCACTGTATCAGTTGCGTCAGAAATTATACAGGACTGTCTCAGAAAATTCGAATATTGTGATAAAGTCCTTTATTTTCTGTAATGCAAAAATGTCATACATTCTGGATTCATTACAAATCAACTGAAATATTGCAAGCCTTTTATTATTTTAATATTGCTGATCATGGCTTACAGTTTAAGAAAACTCAAATATCCTATCTAAAAAAATTAGAATATTCTGGGAATCTTAATCTTAAACTGTAAGCCATAATCAGCAATATTAAAATAATAAAAGGCTTGCAATATTTCAGTTGATTTGTAATGAATCCAGAATGTATGACATTTTAGTTTTCTTAATTGCATTACAGAAAATAAAGAACTTTATCACAATATTCTAATTTTCCGAGACTGTCCTGTAAGAATTTGGATTTAATGTGGGTAAGTGATGCTCTTTTTATTTTTATTTATTTATATTTTTATTTTATTATTTTCTTTTTTTAATTTGGTTTATTTATTTTGTTTTTCTGGTGTAGGCTACATTGTGTAGCTCCCAATTAAAAGAGTGTGATATTGTATATTGATGATTTTCTGTTTCTGGTGTATTATAATCCTGTAAGGGATGGGTCTTCGGACATGACACAAAAATAAAACTCATTCATTCATTCATTCATTCATTCATTCATTCATTCATTCATTCATTCATTCATTCATTCATTCATTCATTCATTCATTCATCCATTCATTCATTCATTCATCCATTCATTCATTCACACACACTCATATCGTCCTTCACCGTCGTGTTACAGATGTTTGCAGCTGTCTGAGGCCTAAAACTCCGAACCCGCTCATCTGGGTCCAAATTGAGTGTATTTCCCACAGACTATAAACAGTGGAATATTGAAAATTTTGAGTGCATTTCTCATAAATTGTGGAATATTATTTTTTTAATGGTAAAATTAATATCATTTAAGGCAACTGCACATGTAATTTTTATTTTATATAAACTTAAAACATTTAAAAATATTACTTAAATATTTTTGGGTAATCTGTTTGAGTTATGTGAACTTATTAGGATTTACAGTGTGAGCAAATAAATCAGTGGAGGATTTTAAGTCCAAAATAATGAGAAGCTCTCAATCATCAGATTTTTGGCGGATAAATAAATACATTTGAAATATTACAGGAAAAAAACTATTTATCAGAAAAAAGTAATACCTACATAATTAAATATATTTACAAATATATTTACGTTTATTAGGGAAAATTACATGACAATAACACAGAATTAAGTTTTAAAACAGTTATTGAGAGAAAGCTTCATAAACTCAAATATTCTGACTTTAGAAACTTGACAAAAGTTGTAAAATATTTTTTTTTTTTTTAAGTAAAAACTCAAATTAAAAAGGGGAAATTCGGATATTCTGGTGGTAAAAGCGCGACGTTCTGGTCGGGCGCACATCTGGGCCGTGATTTCAGCTCTTTACTCTTTAATGTTCTTGTTCGGAACCAAACCGAGGTTTTCCTTTTCTCCAGATATGAGATACTGCGGCAGAGCTGGCAGAGCTGGCAGCTCGGGGCCTCCTGGTGGCCCCTGGGGGCCCTGCATGCTGCAGGAACCAGCTGCACATTATCACCAGCACGACTGTTTATCAGCACCGAAAACCAGCAAGTTGTTACAGGAGAGTCTGAACGTCACCAATGCGTCAAAGTAGGTGTGTTAATAATGTTTATTTCTTCTACCCCCCCCCCCCCCCCCCCCCTTTATGTTGTGGTCAAAAAATAACACGTGGAGCTCAGGCCTGGGATATTTGCACATCAACATTTCATCAGGCCTGTCCCAATTTACTCTCAATTCACTCTCAGTTTATTGTTTTATTCAACATTACTAACAACAGAGGAACAGCAGCCGTATGTTCATCACTAAGAAGTAAGAAAAGTTTATTAAATTTCATGCTTTCCTGCTAATTACAAACAGAAATACATCATATTTAAACTCTGGCTTCCTCAAACAGTTTAAGAGGAGCTGATGTTTTCTGAACCGGTTCCTATGGGAGGAGAAGTGGACCATCCAGCCTGGACCTGAAGGTGTTTCAGGGTTTCTGATGACCTCGAGGTCAAAGGACTAATGTTCATCAACTCGTGTTAGATCTGAGAAGATGTGAAGATCATCCTGATGTAACAACAAGTTTCCTTCTGTCTTTCAAATATAATTTTGAGTTCATATCATTTAGTTGTCCAGTCTGGACCGAACCGGCTCCCAGGTTCTTTAACATGTGTAGATATACAGCGTATAATAAACCCTCCAAGATCATAGGGGGTTGAAAGTTCCCCCATGAGCAGCTTGGGTGTGGTTCAGCTCTTTGTTTTCTCCTGCAGTTCCCACCACCGCCGCCAGAGGGAGACAAGTGTCGGAATCTCTTATTTTAGCACAAACAAAGAATAATCAGAATCAGAATCAGAATCAGAATACTTTATTGTCAGTGTGCCTGGGTACAGTGAGGTTTGAAGCAGCATCACCTCTCCAGTGCAAGACAAATAGCAGTAGTGCAAACAATAAGAAATATAAAGCAATAAAAAAGGTTAAGGTGCATTTGAATCGTTTTTTTTACAGATGACAGTATATACATATGTAGGAATATTGCACAGAGTCCGGGAGAAGTATTGCACAGTTAAAAAAGACAGTAACGAGGATAATTCACAAGTTGTTCAGGGTGATTATGGCTTTGGGGAAAAAACTGTTTTTGAGTCTGGGAACAAACAGGGAGAAAGTCCCCGAAATATACAAAATAAGAAATATATGCTGAGACTGAAAATATGCAGTAGTTCATATGTAAGGATTGCTACAATTTAAACATATTAATATCAGATTATTATTCGTCCACGCCCTGATCTCCTCCAGGCTCCACTACTGTAACTACTTTTGAATTTGTATATGTTACCACTTGGGTCCATCATTCGGCATCATAATATTCAATATCATTCTTATGCTGATGACACACAGTTATATGTATCTGTTACTGCCAATCATTTGAGCCCAGTCAATGACCTCATTCAATGCATTACTGATATCAAGTATTGGATGGTAAACTAACTTTTTACAGCTAAATGAAGAATAAACATGGATTCTTTTAATTGGTCCAAGTGCTCTGAGGCAACATATTCTCCCTTTATTAACTCCTCTGTCAGTAAAACCCTGTGAGCTTGTCAAAAACTGTGGGTGGGTGTTATTTTAGATGCTGATCTTAACTTCCAGAAACACATAGCTAATGTCTCCAGGACTGCCTTCTATCGTCTCAGAAATATATCTAAAATAAGAAGGTTTCTGTCACAATCAGACTCTGAAAAGCTGGTTCATGCCTTTATCTCCACTAGATTCGATTATTGCAATGCACTTTTTGCAGGACTGACAAAGCAAGTGTTACATAAACTCCAGCTTATTCAAAATGCTGCAGCCAGAATTCTAACAAAAACCAAGAGGTATGAACACATCACTCCTGTTTTATCCTCTCTTCACTGGCTCCCTGTTAAACCAGTAGATTTTAAAGTACTTCTTATTGTCTTTAAATCTATGAATGGCTTAGCTCCCTCCTAATGGTTGACATGCTGAATACATACCGGACAGATCCCTTAGATCATGAAATAAGAGTCTTCTAATCATTCCTAGAATCCACACTAGATCTGCTCATGGTGCTTTCAGTCACTATACGGTCCCACTCTCTGCAGGAACTAAGGTCCTCTTTCAGCCCTCTTTCAAAAGCAGACTAAAAACGTACCTTTTTGCACAGGTTGACTGTGCATATAAACCTCTAAATGACTGTTTGTTTGAAGAGAATTAAATCCTGACCACTGCAACAATTAATTTCTGTTTGGGGACTAATAAAGTTTTTTTAATTAAATAACGGGGAGATCAATCATATGGTGGGGGCAATAGCAAGACTGTACGGAGGAATATTAGGGCCAGGCAAGAGAAAAAAAAAAATTTGAGAGTGGAAGATTTTTTTCTTATTGTGCACTTTGAGAAAAAATACGAAATGTCTAGAAAAGAGTCGGAATGTCGAGATTAATGTTGAAATACAATTTCGAGAAAAAAGTTGAAATTTCGTGAATAAAGTCGAAATATCGCCTTTTTTCTCAACATTTTGACTTTTTTCTCGGCATTTCGACTTTTTTCTCGAAATTTTATTTCAACATTAATCTCGACTTTTAGACTTTATTCACGAAATTTTGACTTTTTTCTTAAAATTTCGACTTTTTTCTCGACATTTCGACTTTTTTCTCGAAATTCTTGTTCAACATTAATCTCGACTTTTCGACTTTTTTCTCGACATTTCGACTTTTTTCTCGACATTTCGACTTTTTTCTTGAAGTGCATAATGAAAAAAAAATCTTCCTCCTCTAAAATATTATTTTTATTTTTCTCCTGCCTGGCCCCAATACTCTTCCGTAAGACTGGGAGACGGAAACATTTTCAAATAAGAATGCATCTGGATGCAGCAAAGCATCATGGGTCTGAGGAGGAGACAACCTGACCAGACCACATGGGTTTGTCCTCCTGTGGCCCCCCCACCTGCAGACGGGGGCCAAATAGGTTGAATGTGCCATGTAAATTATTAAATTACTAATCAATGACTTCAGTGTTTCAAAATCAGACAAAATCCCTGAAGAACAACAACAAACGTCATCTGTTCTTGTTTTTCATTTTGTTTCTTGATTCATGATATGTTTGCTCCAACTTTCTTCTTCTTCTCTTCCTCTGCTTTACTTTGTTTTTAGAGCAGAAATGAACCCTTTTCCTTCGGTGCGTGTAAACAAACACAAGCTCTCTCCTGTTAGCCCGGCGGCTCATGGATGTTCTGGCCTATTTTCTGTATGATGACGTGAGCGAAGCTGATGGAGGTAAAGATGTGAAAGAAAATGTATTTTTACTTTGGAGGAGGAGGATGAAAATGGGACTTCCTGCTGGCAGCAGTGTGCTTCCTTCAAATTAAAAGCCCAGCATCTTACTTTTTCTTTATCTTCCCCAGTGAGAATTTTGATGTTCATGTTCATGTAAAGTCAAGTTTACGAGCTGAGACGGTAGAAGAACTGGACGAACCCGCCGAGACGTCACCGCCAGGTTTTATGAAGGAGTACTTTTGTTTTTTTAGCTCATGCTACCCCGTGACGCTAATGTCACATGAATTCTGAAGACATCTGTCCAAACACTCAAACACTCAGCCGTCTGCGTGAACCCGTGATAAGTGAAATGCGTGAAGTATGAACCTTTTATACAAGGCTTCAAATTGCGGACATCAGCACCGCCTCGCACGTATTTCACTGCTCTTCTGAGCCAATGCATCCAGACTCCACACTGTAGGGTCTTTTTCTTCTAAAGCCCGAGGTACATGTGTGTTTTTTCAAGAGAAGAAAATAGTTATAGGTACCGTAGTTGTTGTCGCTCTTTTTTCTTCTGGGCAAAAAGATTCTTATAAACCAACACGCCACCATTGGTTATAGTTGAGACTGTAATGAATGATTCATCAAAGGCTCCCTTTCTTGAGCTGCTGCTGAAGCTAATTGGCCGTTCTCAGCATTGTTGCTAAGCAACCAACGTTATTGACACAGGAAGTGAAAATGCAGGGAGACTGTTTAGCCAATCAGAATGCAGAACACGATGCACAATGCAAATCCATACAGTACCTGCTGAAATGAAGGCTACAGGGGCATTAATGGGAGCATTTAAAATAATGTTGTTTTTTAAGTAACTAAAACGTGTCAGGGTTTGACATTTGCCCCAGTTTGTGTTTCAGTTCTGTCCCTCATGTTTCCCATCTGCCCTGATTGTCTTCACCTGTGTCTCGGAGTCGTTATCCCCTGTGTATATCAAGTCTTGTCTTTCCCCTGCTCCCTGCTGGTCCGTACTGTTTCCTTCCTCCATGTGGCATGTCAAGTTTTGATCCTGTTTTGAGTTCTGGTTTTTGGTCTGCCTTTTTTGATCCTGCTCAGCAGCGCTTTTGTCTTTGGCTGAATAAATCCTGCTTTGGTGAACTCCTGCCTCCTGCTCTCTTGCGTTTGGGTCCTCAACAAAACCTCATCGTGACAAAATGTTACTTTTCATAGTAACTCATTACTTTTTTGTCTAAGTAACTGAGTTACTGAGTTACTTTTTTAATGAAGTAACTACTAACGGTAACTTGTTACTATTTTTCAGTAACTAGCACAACACTGGACGCAGGGGAAGCCGGTCGGCCGGTGAGGAGCAGACCGGGCCCCCTAGGGGTCAAGAGAGGAACTGCAACGTTTTAAAAGTTTTTCTTCATATGAAAAAATGAGGCCTTTATTCTGAAAATCTCAGAAGTGTCCTGTTTCCACCAGCGAGGCAGGAGGTGATGGAGCAGGGAGGAGGAGGAGGAGGAGGAAGAGGAGGAGGAGGGAGAGGAGGAGGAGGAAGAGGAGGAGGAGGGAGAGGAGGACCGGGGAAGTGTGCGGCTCAGCTGGTCTGATGATGAAGATGATGATGAAGATGATGATGAAGGTGATGGTGATGACCGGCGGGTCCGGTTTCATCCCTGCATCCGTGCGCGTGCACGCGTTTATGTAACAGCTGTGCGCGCGCCTGAGCACAGATGACAGCTGATTAGTGACGTCAGCAGATACCGAGCCGGAACCGGGAACAAAGCAGCCGGTCCCGAGAAGAACCGTCCCAGCAGACTGATCCTGCTCCTGAGCACGTCGGCAGGACCGCGGCCCCGGGACTCCAGCAGAGGAGGAACCGGTTCTGGTGCTGAAGCTGCGGATCAAAGTCCCGGTGGAAACATCACTGAGGTCAGAGCTGGAGGACGGTTCGGGACGGTTGGGAGGGTTTGGGATGTTTCATCTTAATCATTCAGAGCAGTGAGGCTTCCTCACACTTTCCGGTCAGGATATCAGCTGTTTTATCTGTTTTATCCGGTCCAGACCCGCGGTTCCTGTACCGACCAACAGCTAGAGGTGGGTAGAGTAGCCAAAAAATGTACTCAAGTAAAAGTACTGTTACTTCAGAATAATATGACTCAAGTAGAAGTAAAAAGTAATCATCCAAATAAGTACGTGAGTAAAAGTAAAAAAAATACTTGGTGAAAAAACTACTTAAGTACTGAGTAACTGTAGAGTAACGTCTGATTCATGTTTTTAACACAACCATTCAGACAAAAGTACAAAATAATCATCTTCAGGCAAATTAAATCAATAAAATGAGAAAATGAATTAAAATTAATAAAATAAATAAAATTAAAATAAGCTTAAAGTAAATTAAAGTTCTTTAATAAATAATAAAATAAATAAAATAACAGAATAAAAAAATTGATTAAGCACAATTAGCACAAAATTTCAAACCTTTGTACTTTTCTTTTTTAACCAGGCAGAACTAGAACAAACATGAACTCATAGAAACTCTGTGTGTGTTTGAGTCTGTGTAAATGTGACAAAACATGCAAAAACAAACATTTTTCCCAAAGAATCCCCCAGTGATGTCATGAGATTGACGCGTACGCAGATAATAGGAATAAAAGAAAAGTAACAGCTCAACGTAGCCTAATGTAGCGGAGTAAGAGGAACAGTTTCTTCTTCACAAATCTACTCAAGTAAAAGTAAAAAGTATAGTGATTCAAAACTACTCCTAAAAGTACAAAATTTCCCAAAATTCACTCAAGTAAATGTAACGGAGTAAATGTAACTCGTTACTACCCACCTCTGCCAGCAGGGCCTGGTTTCGGACCCGCGGTTCCTCCAGGATCATCTGAACGAGTCGGAACCACTTTGATTGACAGGAGGTGGGCGTGTCTTACCTGAGGTCAAATACTGTCTTTTCTAGGAATGTTCAACAAAACCAGACAAGTTTTTTTTTACCTTTTTAAGTTTACAGCTTTGATTTTAATTTTGATGATAAAAGGACGGCTGAAGAAAGTCTGGTGAAGCCACAGAATTTAGTGCACTTGAAATCTTCCCAGGGGCCTGTCCCAATACTCCCACTACCCCTACTTTTCAGCACCAACACTAAAATCAGGAAGCTGAGAACCAAAAGCTGTTTTAATTTCAGCTGTAGCGCTGTTAATATGGCACTTTATTAAGTTTTAATATTTTTTCAGGCTTAAGGTAACCGTTAAGATCCCCAACCTGGACTCAGTTTATCCAAATAACGCCTGTTAAGAAATTTGATCTGAAAATTTCTGGGGATTTCTGCCTGCCGGCTCGGGAGCTGATTTATGGTTCCGTATTAAATCGACGCAGAGCCTACGACGTAGGGTATGGCGTACGGCGCGTGTCGCCGCGTAACCTACGCCGTAGACTCTGCGTTGGTGTAACGTGGAACCATAAACCAGCCTTTATTCTGGCGAGGTTTGAAAAAGACTTTGCAACAACGGGCAAAGGAGTGATTATGTACATTCACTGAGTGAATATTATGAAAGTAAAATATATATTTCTCGCTAGAAATGTAATCAAAACGCATTTTTATGCAGAAAATAACTGAAAATATAGATTTTATTCACTAAAAAATAAGAAATGTCCGCCATGTTTTTTTTTTTGATTCAGTCCGCAAATGACGACGAAAAGCATTCTGGGAAATTTTTTCTAGCCCTAGTTCAACTAGAGAGGATCTGAAAACCCTCGCTCCGTAGGGACAGATTCATAGCCACTACCCCTCGTTTAAGCCACTACCACTAGATGCAAAGAGGAATTGGGACACCACTACCCTCACGGGAATGCACAAAATTTATGGGTAGGGATGAAAAGTAGGTAGTGGTAGTATTGGGACAGGGCCCAAATCTCTCTGAAGCTCCCACTACAACACCTCAACCGGGTTCAGGTCTGGACTTGGACCCGGTCACTCCAGAACCTGGATGCTTGTGGCTCCAGAAACCCCCCAGACCATCATCCCTCCCCCTCCGTGCTTGATGGTGGGTCTTCCCCCGCCGCCTGCCTCCGCACAGGAAGTGACATCGTGTAGTGTGGGCAGGCGGGTAACCATGACAACGGCCCTGCCAGCCATGACATGTTTGCTCTGCCAGAGCATAAATCTCTGCAGCGTGTCTCCGTCTCCTCCGAGCCTCGTAACCACGGCGACTGGACAGCTCTCACTACTACTAATGTTATGTCATTACACACACAGGATGCTATCAGGAGTGTGTGTGTGTGTGTGTTTGTTCACAAAGATTAACGGGCCGCTGACCTGTCACTGCGGTGGGTCAGATAAGGAGGCGGCGACGTCACGCCGGAGAGGCGGAGCTGATGGAGAACGCCGGCAGCTTCCCCTTAGACCAGGGGTCGGCAACCCACAATGTTGAAAGAGCCATATTGGACCAAAAACACAAAAAACTAATATGTCTGGAGCCGCAAAAAATGAAAAGTCTTGTATAAGCCTTAGAATGAAGGCAACACATGCTGCATGTTCTATATTAGTTATAACTGGGGGAAGGTTTTTTTTATTATGCACTTCGTGAAAAAAGTCGAAATGTTGAGAAAAAAGTCGAAATGTTGAGGAAATAATCAAAATTTCAGGAAAAAAATTTGAAATGTTGAGAAAAAAGTCAAAATGTTGAGAAAAAGTCAAAATATCAAGAAAAAAGTCGAGATTAATGTTGAAGTACAATCTTGGGAAAAAAGTCGAAATGTTGAGAAAAAAGTCGAAATGTTGAGAAAAAAGTCAAAATGTCGAGATTAAAAGGAAAGGAAAAAGGAAGAAAAAAAGACAAAGGGAAAAAAGAAAAAAAGGAAAAAAAAGAAAAGAAGAAAAAAAGAAGAAAAGAAGAGGAAAAAAAGGAAAAAAAGAAGAAAAAAGGAGAAAAAGAGAAAAGAAGAGAAAAAAATGAAAAAAGAAGAAAAAAGAAAAAAAAGGAAAAAAAAGAAAAGAAGAAAAAAAGAGAAAAAGAGGAAAAAAAGTGAAAAGAAGAGAAAAAAATGAAAAAAAGAAGAAAAAATGAAAAAAAGGTCAAACATTTTTTAAAAAGCTCCAGGGAGCCACTAGGACGGCGCTAAAGAGCAACCTGCGGCTCTAGAGCCGCGGGTTGCCGACCCCTGCCTTAGACCAACATGTCAGAGCTTTAACCGGCATTTCTTTATTATTCGTGTCTTTGTCGTCCTCTGAGGTATTCTGGGACGGTTTGGTGTCGGTGTCACAGGTTTCACCACCGATCCAGAATGTTCCTGGGTTTCTTTGCTCTATTAAAGTCACATGTGACCCACTAAAGTGCAGTAACTTGGATAACAAGAGATTTACAGTAAGTTTTCAGAACCTTTTCATGGAAAGACACAAACGGACTGTGTAAGAAGAACCGGACAAACGCTCCTCTCTACCATAACACCATAACATAAAAAAACAGGACAAAATGAATGGAACGTAATGTTTCTGTAAAAGGTATCAGTTTATGGAACAATGTGGATACAGAAGCAGAAGAATAATAAAAGCCAGTTTAATGAAGAAATATCATGATAATTGTTAAGTTAGGTGGGTTTTCTTTTTTTTCTCTCTCTCTTTTTAGCACCATTGTCATATTTTTTTTCTTTGAATCAAAAAACAATACGACTATCTGTGTTTGACGACAGCTATTTTTTACTTTGTTGTAGTTTTGGTTTTGCCAGCCGTCTTTTATACAGATCGACGGCTGTGTACAAGGTCATTGATGTGGTTGGGTTGTGATGACCCGCCGGTCTCAGACTCCTCCGAGGTGTGAGACAACAGGTTTAGTTATTTCCCGAGCACATCGTGTAACATCCGTCTTTTCCAGGTAACGGATCCAGATCCGGAGGACTCCAGCTCCCATCATGCCCGAGCAGAGCAACGACTACCGGGTGGTGGTGTTTGGAGCCGGCGGGGTGGGGAAGAGCTCGCTGGTGCTGCGGTTCGTTAAAGGCACTTTCAGGGACACCTACATCCCCACCGTGGAGGACACCTACACCCAGGTGGGACACGGTTCTGACCAGGGCTGGGGGTCCATTCAAATGTCAAGAATCGATTCCGATTCTTAAGATTCAGAATCGATTATCACGATTTGATTCGATTCGATTCCGATATTGATTTGGGTTAGTGTTATTAAAACTGTTTTTTGAGCTGTTGCATGAATTATATGACTAGTTATGCAACATATTGATACTAGTATTATATTGAGATTCAACAGCAAGTATTGGCAGCTAGTGATGTTGTAAGGACCAATCAGCTCCCAGAATGCTGATAGAACTGCTTTCAGAAACATCGTGGGGCAGAATTATCAAACAGTTCCAGGGAGGAAACAGAGTCCGTATTTTTTAACCCATTCCATTTAAATTTTTTCAATTTTTGGGTTTTAAATTTTTTAGAATTTGTTTTTTAGCCTTTTATGCAAATGTAACCCAGTATATAAAGTAATGAAATATTGACAATTTATGCAATTATAACTGAAAACTTTAATATTTTCATGCCTTTAAACATATTTAAAGGCAAAAACATCGTGCCCAACAAAAAATTCCTTTTTTGGGCATAAACAAAAAAATACCAAAAGTTGTAATGATGAAAAAAAATCGATCTTTAGACATACGAATTGATTTTTAGGAATTAATATGAGAATCGATTTAGAATCGGAAAATCGTTTTTTTCAACACAGGCCTAGTTCTGACCCAGACCACCGGTCGGGCCGGGGGGACCCGGGAACCGGCCGTCAGACCTCCAGACCTCCAGCCTGATTCACGTGTCCCCTGGTCTCTGCAGGTGATCAGCTGTGATAAGAGCGTGTGCACGCTGCAGATCACCGACACCACAGGGAGTCACCAGTTCCCGGCCATGCAGCGGCTCTCCATCTCCAAGGGCCACGCCTTCATCCTGGTCTTCTCCATCACCAGCCGCCAGTCGCTGGAGGAGCTCAAGCCCATCTACCAGGAGGTCAGAGTTAGGGATGGGAATCGAGAACCGGTTCTTGTTGAGAACCGGTTCCCAGTGTTTCAATTCCTTGGAATCGTTTGCCTTTTTTGCAAACGATTCCCTTATCGATTCCAGTGGGTGTGAATGACGTCACCACGCAGGTTGCGTAGTTACGCAACGTGCGTGGTGATGTCATTCGTACGGTGGCCGAGACCCACCATTGCTGAAAATTAAAGAAACGCTGAAAATTAAAGAAACGCTGCAAATAAAAAGAAACGCTGCTGCAAATAAAAGAAACGCTATGCAAATAAAAGAAACGCTGCAAATATAAAGAAACCCCGCTGCAAATAAAATAAACGCTGCTGCAAATAAAATAAACGCTGCTGCAAATAAAATAAACGCTGCTGCAAATTTAAAAAAAACTATGCAAATAAAAAAGCCACAACGGAAGTGAATTACCGGGGACTATTTTTGCTGATGCACCTAGTTAGTGTTTAATAAAGCCTGTAGTTAGTGTTTAGTAAACCTCTAGTTAGTGTTTAGTAAACCTCTAGTTAGTGTTTAATAAAAACCTCTAGTTAGTGTAACTAGTGTGTTTGGGCCAGTACTTGTAGCTGCAGCTGCAAGACCAGACTAGTCTGAAAAAGAGCTTCATCCTAGAGATGCTGCTGTAGAGCTACATGCACGGGGGACACCACCATGATTCACTGAGTGGTGCCCATCACCCCTCCTTCTCTTTCCTTTCTCAGTTATTAATCAGAAGTATCTCATAATAACCATCTTTGTTCTCCATTGTTCTTGTAGTTTGTTGTGCTGGTCTGCCTGTGACTTGTCCTGACCGCTGTGATCCATCGTCCCTGCAGATCCTGGCCATCAAGGGCAGCGTGGAGGCCATTCCCATCATGCTCGCGGGCAACAAGAGCGACGAGACGGCGCAGCGCGAGGTGCAGGCGCGGGAGGGCGAGGCCCAGGCCTCCACCTGGAAGTGTGGCTTCATGGAGACGTCGGCCAAGACCAACTCCAACGTGACGGAGCTGTTCCAGCAGCTGCTGGCGCTGGAGACGCGGCGGGACATGAGCCTGAGCATCGACGGGAAGCGCTCGGGGAAGCAGAACCGGGCCGCGCAGCTGAAGGCCAAGTGCAGCGTCATGTAGCGCCGGGTGGGGGACGACCGGGAGGAAGACTGCAGCCCCCCCGTCCGTCTGGACGCTGAAGCCCAGTCGAACAAGATGTGAGGAAGGTACCGATGACAGGGAGCGTGCCGGTACAGCTGAGCTCCAGCCGGGTCGTTCTTCTGCTCCCAAATACTCGTGTAGACGCCAGCTAGCCAACTAGCACCCTGAACCGCTACGCTAACGCTGTTAGACCTGGTTCTAAAGATCGGACCAAAGATACTCTATACAGAAGATAGCGCATTACTGTTTCTACCAATGGTTTGAAATGGTCTACACTTCCTGTCTCCTAAGTGGGCGTGGTCGCCCCTCTCCCCACATCGTTTTGGAAGACTATTGTCTGTTCATGTCAAAACAATACAACATACAACACTAGATACAGTACAACTTTAATATTTGCACCTTATTTTGCCGCTCGTTTTTTTTATCCGCTACCTTAATGTCTATCAACCCAGTACAAGATCCTTCCAAAAAGACTGATGTCGTTGGAGAGTTCTGGAGTCTAACATCCATGTGGTTCTCTCTTATTTCCTCTTCATCTCCCTTGGCATTATTCCTCGCCTTCAGCATCCATCGCAGTTATCTGATGCAAATCAGGCGATGATGTCATTTAGCGGCTTTTAGGTCGCCCAATAACTGCTTTCCTTACTGGGGGGGTTTAGACGTCATTGATTCGTCTCTTCATTCCGCCACCACCCTCCAGCGGTGCGTTCAGAGATCCCATGAAGGCGCTACGCCACCTCAACACAGTCCTCTCCTCCCCTACGCGGTGCGCTTTGTCCCACGCCAGTGAAGAAGAAGTTCCTCCGGTCTCCACCCGTCCGACCGTCATGGACACAAACCTGCTGCTGTTGGTCTTTTCTTCGCCGCCAGTATCTTTCTCGTCACACCGACTCCGAATGTGCGGGCGACACGCCGGGCCGTCCCTCGCCATCCCTGTTTTTAGAGAGAAATACCTTACAATGCATGTTGTGGGACAAAGTAAAGAGGTGAGCAGTTTTTCCCATAAGGCCTCAGCTCAGCACGAGATGATAATCATAATAAAGACGTTCTTCTTTATCACTTGTGGTGTTCTGATTTCATAATTACGGCCAAGTGGTCCCCGCTGAGGGGGTGGAGCTACCAGAGGGCAGCATCTCTAGTGTTCAGGACATCTACACCAGGGGTCAGTAACCCAAAATGTTGAAAGAGCCATATTGGACCAAAAACACAAAAAACATATAGGCTATGTCTGGAGCCGCAAAAAATGAAAAGTCTTGTATCAGCCTTAGAATGAAGACAACACATGCTGCATGTATCTATATTAGTTATAACTGGGGGAAGATTTTTTTTTCATTATGCACTTAGAGAAAAAAGTTGAAATGTCAAGAAAAAAGTCGAAATGTTGAGAAAAAATTCAAAATGTTGAGAAAAAAGTCGAAATGTCGAGAAAAAAGTCGAAATGTTGAGATTAAAAAGCAAAGGTAAGCCCCTTTTTTTGTGAGTGAAAAGATTTTTTTAACTATTTGACTCAAACCTGAATTGAATTAGATGCATATTTTTGAATGCCATGAACACATGGAAAACAAATTATTATCAAGCAATTCACTTTAATACAAAATATCAAAACTAACTGAATAAAATAAGTATCTTTCTTAAAAAGAAACCTGTCCTGCTTAACTTAAAATTGTATGAATGAATATAAAACAATAGAAAGAAAGCAGAACATCCATTCTGTAAAAGTGCACATTTTTAGTGCAATGACAAAAGTGCAAACAGAAAATCTGTAGAAAACTTGTAAACATACTTGTGCCTCAAAGACCATGACTATAGGCTACAGTTGTAGTAAAGCAGGAAACTCAACAGCTCAGTGCCATTTTCCATTGACATTTTATGACTATTTTTTGACTCTCACAGTAATACGGGACAAAGTGCGTCTCTTTTCAGCTCAATACGGGACGTACTTTAGTTTATAAATACGGGACGATTCCATTTTTCAAGGCACGGCTGGCAACCCTATTTATATCTCATTACAAAGGTGTTTGTGATAAAGTTGACAGGATTAGTGAGTTTATTCCTCCCCAAGCACCTGAATTCAGGGTCGGGGCCTCTGACACTTGTTTAAGTAATGAGCCGCTGGAATCGCAGTGGGCGTGTCCAACACGGTCTCAGTACACGCCCCCATGCTGACTCCATCCAATGAAAATACTCGGATGACTTACATCAGGACGGGCAGCAGGTAAAGGTAGGTGCTCGTTTCTCTTAGTTAAGATGAATGAATTAAGGAATTTTATGAATATAGACAAATAGAGAGTTTACGTTTATATGGATCCCATTCATACAATATAATTTACATTTGTAACATCTGAAAAAAACATGCAGCGGAAACCTGCATTTAATACTTTGATTTTTCATTAATAATATATAAAATCACAACGAACTTGGCGTGTTAAGCCTGAATTATGGTTCTGCGTTAAATCAACGCAGAGCCTACGCTGTAGGGTACGTAGCGACGCGCACCCTACGGCGTAGGCTACGGCATAGCCTGACGTTCACCTCCCAAAAATTGTAACTACGCGTCAAAGCGACGCAGACCCAACGCAGACCGAGAGGGCTGTGATTGGTTTGCTTGGTAGCAACGCATTTCCGGTTCCAGTTCGTGAAGCAGTAGTGAACTTTTAGCGTTCTTTTCTTCATGCGTGTGTGATTTTCCGTGTGTGATTCTCTTTGATTTACTCTGACCGGAAAAGCCGGAAGCTAAACAAATTATCAACTAGCGCTCTGGAGGGGTACTGCACCGCGGCAAAATGGAGTGACGGAGAAGTTCGAAGGGTTCAAGATGGAGTCACGCCAACGGTGTAGGCTCTGCGTTGGTTTAACGCAAAACCTAGATGTTCGTGTTCGTCCCGTCACGGTTCGGTGCACGAGTCCTCAGGTTGATCCAGGAGGCATTAGTGAGGCTGAAAGCTGAAGAAGAATCAGCAGAAGAAGAAGAATGGTGGTAGAAAAGCCGCCGGCCTCGTTTAAATCAGGTAAATAAGTTAAAAAAGACGTTTCTGCAACAACTTATTTGCTTACAGCACCTTGGTTCCCAGTGCAACATAACAGGGATGACAAGCGGTGGTGTGTGTATATACCGGTATATGTATATGTATATATGTATATATATATATATATATATATATATATATATATATATATATATATATATGTATATGTATATGTATATATACCATATATACTATGGTCCAGTGTCACTGCTACATCAATCAAGGCTCACATGTCCTGCCCATTGTTCTGTAAAGGTTCATTATTATATTTACTTAAGTATAAATGTTCATTTTCAGCATTATTTTTCTGCCCATCCCGATCTCTCGTGGCTTTAGGTAGAAACTTTTCCAAGTCGTCATCAAATCAAACTTTATTTATAAAGCCCTTTTCATACAACAGTAACACAAAGTGCTTTATATAATAAAATCAACATTTAACAGAAAAAATCAGACACTCATGGTTAAAAACACACATCCTCACATTAATACCCACAGAGCATACACATACCCCCCTCCCCCCCCCAACACAGACATTAAAACATAATCATGAAAATAATAAATTAATTAATTAATTAATTAATAAATAGCTGGCTTGACGCTGAGGTGAGGAGCGATTTCATAATGATGACGTAACTGAGGACGATGGAAGGGCTTTGCTGCCATCTGCTGGTCAGAGTGTGACATCACTTCCCAGTCCTGTCGGGAACACCGACTGGAGCTGCTGGTACTAGACTTGTAGTCAAGAAGACCACCTAAACCGAGACCAAGACCAGTTCAGCTCAAGACCGAGACCAGAAAGAAACCTAGTTCTTTCCTGATCCTGCGTGATTGTAGAACATCATCCTGGTTCAGATAGTTTCCATATGAGCTTGTTTTCAACTGCAGCACAATAACACAGAGAAGTGGATGATGATGTTGAACTCACTATAAATGTTTCCATCCATCAGCTGAGATCAGATCTGTGTGGCGACTGCACTACCGCTATTTCTACACTATTGGAGGATTGACTCCAGTGCTTTTAAGGATTGACACGACTACTAACTAGTCCCAAAGTCCTCTAGCAGAATAACCAGCTCCAACACCCCCCTCCACCTCAGGAAAGGAATGAAGAGTAAATGTTACCGATTTAAATAAGACTTAATTTGGAGATGAAACCTGAATTTTAAATATTAAAGATTGAAATTACAATATTTACCATTATAGTAATCAGATTACACCATATATCAGCATCACTGAAATGGACCTGATGCTTAATCAATCACAACGATATGCAAATATTATACATATATTTATTCAAACAAGGCCGTTATAAACACAGAACTGTAATTAAATACAGACACATGCAGATGCACCAAAACATTAAATCAGATGTAAAATACAAACAGTTTACAAAACTGTATATTAACAAGAGGGAGAACTGCTGATCACCAGATTCTGTCACCTTGGTAATGGACTCTCAATGATCCGAGTCTGAGACCTGGAGAGACCGAGAGACCGAGACAAGACCAAGACCAAGACCAAGACTACAAAAAAGTGGTCCGAAAAACTACAAGTCTACCTGGTACACGAATACATGAATGTCAGTAATAGTGATCTTTTAGACCTTCAACAATGGTTTGGAAAGCGTGCCCCCTGTGTACGACCCCAGCGACCCTTAAGCACATCATGGTGGGCTGTAAAACCAGCCTCACTCAAGGCAGATATACATGGAGACACAACCAGGTCCTCAGATGTCTGGTTGATAAGCTCGAGTGCAAGAGGGTTTCCATCAACACCCAGAATGTGCGGCATCACCCACCATGGTTTGTTCGGGAGGGGGAAAAGCAGAGGGCAAGGCCTTCACACCCTGACCTGGGCCCACTGAATGCAGCCAGAGACTGGCAAATGCAGGCTGACCTGGATCGGAGGCTCATTTTCCCCCCGGAGATCGCAATGGCCACCCTACGTCCAGACCTTGTCCTATGGTCCAACACCTGCAAGCTCGTCTACATCATTGAGCTGACAGTTCCTTGGGAGGATGCTGTTGAAGAAGCGTATGAACGCAAGAGACTTTGCTACTCCAACCTAGCGGCTGAGGCAGAGGACAGGGGCTGGAAGGCGAGGGTGCGCCCGGTGGAGGTCGGTTGTAGGGGTTTTGTGGCCAGCTGGACAGCGAAACTCCTTAAGGAGGTCGGAATCAGGGGACACACTCACAGACAGGCCATCAAAGAACTGGCCAACACTGCCGAGAGAACGAGCCATTGGCTGTGGATGAAGAGGAGCGACACCATCTGGGCTGCTAAGCCAAATGCTTAACCGTGGGACAAACACCCGGGTCTGATCAACCTGTGGTGGGCCTGCCTCGGCTGAGGGCGTCTTGTGATAATTGGCCAAAACGCCCCATGATCTGAGGACACAACTGACGATGTGTCCCTGGGGCTAAGCATGGCTCTAAAGCAGCAACTCCTCTTCCACTCAGGTATGCAGTCAGGCGCAAGCTTGGCTCAGGGAAGAGGACGCCCCTGCCATGCATAGTCCTGGGGGATTGTACTATCTAGTCCTTTCATCGAATCTTAGAGAAATGTATGTTCTTAAGGAGCGATGTTCGGGGTCAGTGACACAACTGACGAGTCTCCTCCCTAAAACTCTCACCCTTTTTCCAATAAACCGGTTCCAGGCTGGTACTGGTTCTGGGCCAGTGCTGAGTTTGGAACCGGGCTTTCTGTTTCTTCTGACAAAGAACTGGCTCCGTGCCAGAAGAACCGGTTCCAAGATAGCACCAACTCTTTGCTGGGCTGTCAGCTGTCAGCTGTTGTCCGTTCCTGACCTCTGACCTCTGGAATAAACGTTATTGCTCAGTCGCTGCAACGCTGGACTTCAGCCCGGTCCGTTGGTGGTGACGGTACCGGACATGTGAGTCAGTGAGTCAGAGTGCTGCACGTTCTGAGCCTTTTGTGAAACTACTGTTTACTGTCAGTGTTTACCCCCCCGTTCCCCCCACAGCTGCCTGACCGGCACAACACAAGCTGCTGTTTGTTCACATCTGCAGCTCTTCATGGAGGAAGACGAGCGTCCGGGGTTTCAGGAACTTCCTCCCCGCAGTCGTTCATCTCAGACGGTGATGGAGATCTAGACGTCTTACATCCTCCTCAGTCTGGTTCTGATGTCTTCAGGGTCCGGTTGGTCCGTGTTTACTCTGGCCGGCGGTCGATGGCCCGTCCCGGACGCCGCTGGACTCAAACAAACCCAGCGGGTCCAAAGTCAGCAGCGTGAGTCACGCCGGAGCAGCCGGAGCAGCCGGAGCAGCCGGAGCTCGGACCATCAATCACACGCCGCTCCGACAGGAAGTGGAAGCTCGGAAACTCCAGATCTGCGTTCTCACAAACAAGTTCTGTTTACCGGCCCTGACCCGTTTATCTGTTCATCCTTCGTCAGAGGAACACTCCCCCACTGGCCCGGGGACTTTGGGCCAATCCCAATACACCCCCTACTTTCTACCACTAGCCCTCCCTCACTATCACTACCCCTAAAAAAGAAGGGACAGATTTTAGGGCACTTGAAATCTTCCCAGGTCTGTCCCAATACTCCCACTACTCCTACTTTCAGCACCACCACTAAAATCAGGAAGCTGAGAGCCAAAAGCTGTTTTAATTTCAGCTGTAGCGCTGTTAATATGCCACTTTATTAAGTTTTAATATTTTTTCAGGCGTAAAAGTAACCGTTAAGATCCCCAACCTGGGCTCAGTTTATCCAAATAACGCCTGTTAAGAAATTTGACCCGATGTTTTCGGAGATGAGAAGAGCCGCCGGCTCGGAGCAGCAGCAGCAGCAGCAGCAGCAGCAGCAGCAGCTCACGTACAGACGTGATCGCCCTGCGCCGTCGTCCCGGGGTAGAAACCTGCAGCTCTGTGGAGAATTACCGCTGGCTGAAATAAATAATTTAGGAAGATAAATGTTGGTTTAATAGATGAAATCTAACAGTTGTAGCTACGCCTGTTAAGAAATTTGCTGCGAAAATTTCGGGATTTCTGCCTGCCGGCTCTGGAGTTGATTTATGGTTCTGCGTTAAATCGACGCAGAGCCTACGGTGTAGGGTACGGTGTAGGGTACGGTGTAGGGTACGGTGTAGGGTTTGGCGTACGGCGTAGGGTACGTAACCTACGCCGTAGGCTCTGCGTTGGTGTAACGCGGAACCATAAATCCGCCTTTATTCTGCCGTGATTTTCGCAATAACGGGCAAACGAGTGATTATGTACATTCACTGAGTGAATATTATG